>NW_014577295.1:211970-216001 GCF_000485595.1 Priapulus caudatus | reverse complement strand
CTCTTTCTCGCTCCTTTCTCTTCTTTCTCTCTTCTCTTTCTTCTCTGCTCTCCTCTCTTCTCCTTTCTATTTCACACACCACTCTCTCTCCATCTCTGTCTCTCTCTCTCTCTCTCTCTCTCTTCTTCTCTCTCTCTCTCTTCTCCTCTCTTCTCCTCTCTCTCTCTCTCTCTCTCTCTCTCTCTCTCTCTCTCTCCTCCTTCTCTTCCTCTTGCTCTCTCTCTCCGACTCTGCTCAATAGTTGAGGATACAAAAATTTATGACTATAGAATATGTATTGCCATACAATATAACAATTGTTGCCTTTTGGAATCCAGCCAATCCGTGAGTTTCCGATTCACCAAGTGAATCCAACACTGGCCTCAACCAAAGGCAATAACTGGATAATATCCTATACATGTACATTTATGTATATATCGAAAATTAATATCTTGCTTACAGAAATCTTTTTAGCACCCATGGTTTTCCTGCAATTATATGTAACTGCTCATAGATATTCATTCACCTTTACCATCATTCAAATTATAAGCACACGTATGAAAAATACTACTGGTCATCAGTGTATTTATACGTTGTTTCCTACCACGAACAGTCAGTCACAAAGCACCAGCAAAAATACGCTGCATCCTAACACTGACCTCGATCATGTGAAATATTCTTCCTACTGCACGTGAGATGATTCCCTGCTCATCCTGTGTTACAGCACTCAAGTCTGCTCCAGTGATAGTATGTGTTTTACCTGAACTCTGCATATGGAAACATTGTGTAGCGTTTCAATATATGCAGATTGAGATACACGACTAGTAAATAAGTTTTTCGAAAAACTAGCTGCACAGAAAATGCTCAGTTAAGATTAAGTATATCGACAAAATGATTTAACAATTTACCGTTTGTCCATATGCAAATACTGTCGCATTGTAGCCTTCAAAGCAGCTTTCCACCAATGGATTAGCACATATTTCATATACTTCATCCTATGGAATATCAGATATTACAGTTATTGACTGCAGTTAGACCTTAATTATTTAGCATATGAGTGTCATTTTCACTAAATGAAATGGTTTCTGTAAATAAAACAATGCATCCAAAATTCAACAAATTGCACTAAGTCTTTCCTATCAAGTCTGTATCAGAACACTAAATGGAAATCACACCACATTGATCAAGGTGTGTGACATGTATTTTCTCAGGCAATGTAAAAACGAAAATTATCAATAACACTGTTAAAACATAATAAATGCATTCAGTTAGAACGGCACAATTATTTCTTTTTCAAACACTACCGAGTGTTTATAATAAACAAAAAGCCATTCTGAATTCGAATACGATCTGACACCTGTGAAGATCCTTCGTCTAACACGTGATCAAAGGTGAAACTTCGGTCCTTGCCAATCACGAGCTGCTTTGATCCCAGGATCGGCCGCACGCAAGATGACAGCTCATGCAGCTTCTCTCTAGCTATTAGTGGTCGGACCTGCTCCGCAGCAGCAGCAGCAGCAATCAGATAGTGAACAAGAGCAATTGGAGATAGCAAACCTCCGCCACAGCATAACAGTCCCCCCTCCCCCATCTTCCTGCTACACCCAATATAGAGTTTGATGAAATTTTAAGAAATTTGAAAAAAAAGATCCATGATTTTCTTATGATGAATTTTGAATGCGTCCGAAGTGTTCCCCATAAAAAATCCTGGATCCAGATCGGGATCGGGATCGGGATCACCACCAAAATCTAATCGATTGGTTGTTGGCACAAGACAAACCCGTCCAACAAAATTCATCAAAATCCTTGAGTAACTTTTTGAGATATCCTGTTGACAGACAAACCAACAAACTAACAGGGGCGAAAACATAACCTCCTTGGCGGAGGTAATTAGCTAATTCTTAGAATGATAAGACTATAAGTCGATACTGCCCATGACCAACGATACAAACAATAGACGTGTGTACTCAATCGCGGCTATTCAAATTGCACATACATAGGAACAAGGTATAAATATTTAGGTTTTTAGAGAAATAATTCAGCAACCAAAACTCTAAACCAGTATAGATAATTCTAGAGTTGTGTTTGCACACACAGGATTATGCCTACTGATGCTGATTTATATGCATGCACAGAAACCAAGCATTTCATAACACATAAATGCTTTAACAAGACCGCATGTCTATCCCGCTTACCCTGACAACTACGCGGACAGGCACTTCCTCAGCCGCCATGTTATCGTGTGACAACAGCTATAGATACTATGTCATAAAATGTTCTTGGTCTGAGGCCAACATAGCAGTCTGGTGACACTGACATGTTGCTACGATGGTCATGAGTACCTGAGAACAAAAACAAATTTGTAACATTGCTATAACACAGATACATGTAATTGTAAGAATTTCAGAAAATTAATGTATTGCCTTAGTAGCCCTTACTCCATGATGCACTTTTTGATAATGACTTTTTCAACATCCATGGACTTGGTACACTGATGCGCTGGAATTTTTTTTAAGAAATCATTACAGCATGACGTTCAGTAGATATAATAATGTAACCCAACAAGAGTAGGGGTTAAAGTAGTAAGGGCAAACCTACTCTTGTTGGGTTACATTATTGTATCTAGAGGTTCAGCAAATACATGTCATGATGTATCACATGTACAACAGTACATATGTGATTATTGTGAATAAATGGTACCCTCTCCCTCGTTCTCATTTCCATTATCGCGATCATGACCATGACTATTGAGTATTGGTCATAAAACTTAGTTTAAAAAATAGAATAATGTAAGCTAGCTCCAAGAAACGGTCATACATCAAGAGTGTGTATATTGACGTTAGTCACACAGCCTGGTCGGGCTAAATGTAAGCTTGATATCGAGACGTTAAACCGGCGTTAATATTGATTGAAATCGACTCAGTGATGCCCGGCACTGATGGCTCATTGGCTGTAACACGGTTAGCTCTAGGACTATAGCCCGCGGCAACTGCACCGTGTATAGTACTGTGAATATAACGGTATCGTAAGAACTGCAGTAGTGAGTACTAATCTAATGTACTATAACATAGGACAGTGATAAGATTAAATGTACAACTCAGGTACACCTAGCTCTAGTAACTATACCATAGCCCGCGTACAGTTGCCGCTGGCAGCCAAGGAGTAAGGTACATCAAACTTTCGCTAAAACTCCGCCACATGTAAACAATACCTCGCGAACATCATCACGTGACAGTCCATAAGATAAAAGATTAGTAGCTAGATTTTGAATTAGGTATTTGAATTTAGCCATATTGCCAAATATAGTTTCACATATATTGTATCGACAGTGTTTTGTATAATTTGTCGCGTTGTTCTCTGAAGTAGCTATAAAGTTCCGCTGTATTTACAAGAACTATAGTAGCGTGGTAGGTAGTTGTTAGACTGACCCCCAGTCCTCAATGCAAACTCCACGACAGATTTTGCTCTCGCTCTGGCTCAATACTACTCAATACTGTATTATCCTGAGTGTGGGAAGGGGGCACTGCATGCAGTTTGTCCTCAATGATGTGATTTAGGCCATTCATGGGTAGCATCAGAGGCAGCATCGAAAACAAACTGTTACTCATAGAGTTTCGTCACATACACAACATACACTTTATTCATCATGCCAAATAGCCACAGATTCAAGGTCTATTCTCTGCTCGAAACTTTTGCCAGCTAAATGATGCGCATTTTCTAGAAAGTAGCCTGATCCTGTTTGAGTGTTTCAAACTCAAAAATGACCGAACAGTCACCATGGCTACGCCAGTAGACGCATTGGCACAGTCACACGACAAGACTATAATCTCACTTCTAATGCATTCTAGACGTCCACGAGGCATTTACCTTGCGTGCATAATGAAAATTATGGCACTCAAAATTCATGTGTGTGTCATCTGTGTGTGCACGTACACGTGCGGGCGTGCGTGCGTGTGTGTGCACGCGTGCGTAAGTGTGTGTGCACGCGTGCGTAAGTGTGTGTGCACGCGTGCGTAAGTGTGTGTGCACGCGTGCGTAAGTGTGTGTGCACG
>NW_014577295.1:204668-207931 GCF_000485595.1 Priapulus caudatus | reverse complement strand
TATGGTCAGAAGAAACTAATGTAACTAATTTGCAGCTAGTAAGATTCACATGGCGTAATGGCAATATAGTATGCTTATAGGGCGCAGCGCACGAGATGCCACAATATATTGAGTGCAGCATGTTAAAGACCGCGAGGGAACGCGGCGCTGTTTTGCGCTCTTTATATATTTTCATACATCGGGTTTCTGCAATATTTAAAATTTACCGTAATATTAAAGAATTTTGATGGATCGGGCGATTTAATACTACTACTGGTCATATTAATGCGATTGACATACTGAGTACACAGACGCCCTCATCAGGCCCATACTTATACACGCAGGCACTTCTGATCGACAATAACCCCCCCCCCCCGCGCACGCACTGTAAAAGTAACATTGTATACACGCCGACGCGACGCCACACGCATACAACATTCATTTACGCTCACGCACCACGCGACACCGCCACACGCACATCTCACGCGCACACACATCACCGCACAAAGAACATACGGCCACACCACTACGCTCACCACACCACACGGCACCACGACACAAGCATACGCACGACCACACGCACACCCACACGCACACGAGTGAGCAACAGCGTGAAAAGAATCAGTAAAGTGGAGCGAGAGGGAGACTATCTGCTAAAGAACGTATAATGCTGCAAAGGGTTAAGATACAAGTATTTCAAACAGTCAAGGAAGAATATTCTTGTTCATATATTACATTGTTATATACCGCAACGATGTAACTAGCAACATTTTATCCTCATAATAGTTTAAATAGCGGGAAATACTAAATATATTAATTATGCCACAGAGGATGCGGACACCAATGATAGAAGTTAAATAATAATTTATGAACGATCTAATGTATTAGAAAAGAAAAGAAAACAAAAGAGTTGAGTTCTACTATATCGGATGAGGCTGCTGTGAAAACGCCTATCACAGGGCGCCGAACGCCATACTGCTCGACACGGGAGCTTCTTGCTGCTGCGTTCGTTCCCGCCGGACCGATTCACTCCTCCTTAACAACCTGGTTATCCTGGGCTGTCCCGAGACAACCATATCCGATGCGGAGCTTAGTGCGGACGCCCGATCGACATTAGTTTCCGCTACGCGAGCAGGTGCTCCCACCCTCAAGCCGTCACCAACTCACGCCTCCACGGTCGCTGCGATTAACAGGGTGCACCCACGACACCCGCGGCGAAGAAACAGAATTCACTATTCGGGTATTAGAGACTGCATACACGTATGCTCACATACGCGGGCGCACGCACGCGCGCAAGCACACACGCACGCACGTACGTACGCGCATAATTATATGAACACGTGTGCCCACATATGAATAAAGCGCGAGAGTGCGTATATTATCAAGAGCGTATAAAGAAGGTATAATATCCTTTTTTATACGCTCTTGATATTATCAAGAGTACATAATAGAGATGTTATTAGACATACATGATAGAGATCTCTATTATGTACTCTTGATATTATGTATCAATGGGCATCTCCGTCTATCACAGTAGTGTTTCTTTATTCGGATAGTAGAGGCTACATACACGTATGCTCACATACGCGGGCGCATGCATGCACGCACACGCAAAGGGATGCGCATACGTCCACACACATGGGCGCGCGCACGTACACACACACACACGGGCACGCAAGTCCGCACGCACACTCACACGCACATGCACATGCGCACACTCCCTTAGAATCTCATGAAAGGAGAGGCTAGGATGAAGCAATGCGTTTGATAGAAGTGTGAGGGGCAGGGGTAGAGACATGCGGATCTGCGGTTGTAATATATAGATGAAGTAACACAACGCCATGACTGTATAAAACAAAGCCGCGATTATATGTACTGTTTATCTGTTTATTATAAAACAGTTTTCCTCTAGGCTGCGGAGTTCTCTAGACGTGATGCGGCCATGATGCCGAGGCGCGCCGAGGATTGACACTTTGTGTCTTCCAATCACAGCGTATGCCGCACCTCTCCGTTATAATTTCAAAGGTGGGGACCCATTGAGGTACGGAATCGCCGATCTCAAGAACTAGGGTCTTCTGCTAGGCTAGAACGGTTTCCTACGATAGAGTTTGGCCCGAAAATAACACGCTGTTTAGCGCACTGCGCTACGTCCTTCTGTTGGCATTTTCGCATCTCCGTAATCAGAATAAGCCCCGCCTTTTTCGTTGATGGGCATGAATGGGGCGTCACCGACGTGACCGCGGTTCCTTTCCCCAGCCTGTTTACTTTTCGTAAATAATGAAATGCCCGGCCGATGCATTTCGCATCGAACAGGAAAATTTTCTGCATTTTCACTCGCTGTCGGAAGTGAACGAGTGCGTCATTCATTGAACAATTCAATAAAACACACAATGTTCTGGTTCGGAGCAAATGTTTACATGCCACAGCGCCATCTCTTGGATGTTTTATAAGTAAATATGTGGATTTTCAATAAAACAATGCGTTTTTATATGTATTTACCACGATTTACTTATAGAAACTATATGTTATTTTTACTGATTTCTCCGTATCTTTCCTTGGAGTTTTCATCGTCTTTCAATGCCTTTCGGTAGGTTTTCTGCGTGATTATTATTTTGCGCAGGCACTCATTTTGGAAATCCTCCAACATTTTTACTTCTTCCTTAGTTAAGTTAGTCCCTCTTTTTGCGTGCGTGTACACGTACATAGAATACATACGTATTGAACCGAGAGCGCACACCGCACTCGAGATTTCATAGATTTTGGTCACAAATGATCCGGTGACCTGTGACGTCACACAACTCCTTGGCTAACTACGAACTGGCTTAGTAGTAACCAAAGATCCTAGAGTGCCGGAGGCCTCCGGAGGCCTCCGGCACTTTACGATCTTTGGTAGTAACTACGCCGTTACGTAACATACCAAACGAACGTGGCGCGTTCTTACAAATATGATCAACGTGGGCAGAGAGAGAGAGAGAGAGAGAGAGAGAGAGAGGGGGGGCGTGCGGAGACCGTGAATGGGAGATTAGGTCGCGATTGCAGTGAACTGTAGCTAAAACACGATGTTTATTTACACACTAGCGGGATACCCGGCGTTGCCCGGGGAAATCAGTGGCGTTACTCAGTTGGTGACCGCTTGGTTGAAAGGAAAATACCCCAAAAAAATCTAACTATCTATCTATCCATGCATGCATCCATGCATCCATCCCATTCCATGCTATCCCATCTCATCGCATGCCATGCCATGCCATGCCATGCCATGCCATCCCATCCCATCCCATCCCATC
>NW_014577295.1:199071-202892 GCF_000485595.1 Priapulus caudatus | reverse complement strand
CACACACACACACACACACACACACACACACACAAGATTAGCCAAATTATAGTATAGATAGAGAAGTAGCTCAGAATTTACAGAAACACTGCTGTGATAGACGGAGATGCATATTGATACATAATATACGCCCTCCTCGCGATTTATTCAGATGTGGGCACGCGTGTTCATATATGCGCATACGTGCGTGCGTGTGTGCTTGCGCGCGTGCGTGCGCCCGCGTATGGGGGCATACGTGTATGCAGTCTCTAATACCCGAATAGTGAATTCTGTTTCGGCCGGGTGTCGTGGCGTGCACCTGTAATCCAGCTACCTGGAGGCGTGAGTTGGTGGACGGCTTGAGGGTGGGAGCACTGCTGCGTAGCGGACTGTGCCGATCGGGCGTCCGCACTAAGCTCCGCATCGATATGGTTGTCTCGGGGGAGCCCAGGATAACCAGGTTGTCTAAGGAGGAGTGAATCGGGTCAGGGCGGAAACGCAGCAGCCAAAAGCTCCCGTGTCGAGCAGTAGTGGGTTCGCGCCTGTGAATAGGCGTTTCACAGCAGCCCACCCGATACAGTCGGACTCAACTCTTTTCGTTTTCTTTCGTTTCTAATAATTAGATTAATCCATGAAACAGTATTAACTTCTGTACTTTCCACCGTGGCGTATATATACCTTTGGCACATATATACGCCGTAGTAGATCTGTCATTCCTCTCCTTTCACTAAACTGTACTTTTCACTTGCTCAATCGTGTACGTGTGCGTGTGCGCGTGCGTGTGTTTTGTGTGTGTGCGTGTGTGCGTGTGTGCGTGTGCTTTTTGTGTGCGTATGCTTATGCGTGTGTGCGTTTGCGTGTGAGTGTGCGTGCGGTGTGCGTGTGTGCATGTCGTTCCGCGGGTGCATGAAGCTATAGGGGTGACGTGTGCGGGTGCGCACGCGTGAGTATGGGCGTATACGGACGTCTGTGTACGAGTATACCAATCGACAATAATATAGCCACAGTGATTTAAATCGATAATGCCATAAAATTCTGTAATAATACCGTTATTTTTTTAATATTTACAACTTCGTGAGTGTATGAAATATATACAGCGCCAAATAGGGCGTTGCTTGCGGTCTTCAGTTCTCACCGAATATATATCATGATATCGTGCTGCCCCTTATATCCATAGATATAGCATTAACAACACATTGATTACAAACTCATGAATAGAATACTCAAACGGATCATTAAAACAACAAGGTGCACCAGAACTTGGAGGCGTAGCCGCCGATGAAATAAGAAATAAAGCGTTTGGAGAACAGCCGAGAAAGAAATGAAGAAAGAAGAGGATGAGTAAAAAGTGATTTAGAGTGGGGCGTGGGGGAGACCGTGAAGGAAGCAGGAGAATAGCTCGTGAGTACAGTGCACTGTATAACTAACATACGAACTCTATTCACCCAAGTACAGCAACATTTACGGAAACGCCGTTGTTATGGACGGAGATGCCGAGAGATATAGAGCATACTCACCCCGCGCTTTATTTATATGTGGGCACGCGTGCGCATATATATGTTCGTGTGCACGTGCGTGCGTGCGTGCGTGCATGCACTCGCATGCGTGAGCAAACGTGAATGAAGCCGCCGCATACGTGAAAGCTTCTGGGTAATATAGCTTGCTGAGGGAGAGAGAGGTGTGAGACTGAGAGAAGGCGCCACGGGAGATAGCCTAGGGGCTGTAGAAAAAGAAGAATGCTGCGCGAGCGGCAAGGGACGCAAGAGGTGCGACGGGTAGGGAATAAAGTAGGAGGTCTGCATTCTACAGGCTAGGGCGCACCCTATTTATAAATACACGTATGCTGACATCGATTATTTTCAAAAATCCATGCTCGAATACCCCTTCTCCATTTTAAACGTATATTTGTCACAAACTATTTTAACCATTTGTCAGCTAGTAATTCACATGGCGTTAGTGCAATATCTGTGGCTATAGGGGGCAGCACGATGCCATAATATATTTGATGAGATATAAAGACCGCGAGGAACGCGCGCTGTTTTGCGCTTTTTATATATTTCATACATTCGGGTTGTAATATTTAAAATTTAACCGTAATATTAAAGAATTTGATGGTATCGGCAATTTAAACTACTGTGGTCATATTAATGTCGATTGACATACTAGTACACAGACACACGCACACCACACGCACACGAGTAAGCAAGTGAAAAGCACAGTAAAGTGTGAGGAGAGGGATGACTGATTTGCTACAACGTATATGTGTCAAAGCGTTAAGGATAAAATAGTCAAACAGTAAAGGAGAATATTCTTGTTATTATATACATTGTTATACGCAACGATTGTAACTAGCAACATTTTATCCTCATAATAGTTTAAATAGGGAAATATAAACGTTATTAATTATGCCACAGAGGAGCGGACACCAATGATAGAAGTTAATAATAATTTATGAACGAATCTAATTGTATTAGAAAGAAAAGAAAACAAAAAGAGTTGAGTTCGACTATATCGGATGAGCTGCTGTGAAACGCCTATTCACAGGCGCGAACCCACTACTGCTCGACACGGGAGCTTTTGGCTGCTGCGTTTCCGCCCTGACCCGATTCACTCCTCCTTAGACAACCTGGTTATCCTGGGCTTCCCCGAGACAACCATATCGATGCGGAGCTTAGTGCGGACGCCCGATCGACATAGTCCGCTACACAGCAGTGCTCCCACCCTCAAGCCGTCCACCAACTCACGCCTCCAGGTAGCTGGATTACAGGTGCACGCCACGACACCCGGCCGAAACAGAATTCACTATTCGGGTATTAGAGACTGCATACACGTATGCTCACATACGCGGGCGCACGCACGCGCGCAATTGCACACACGCACGCACGTACGTACGCGCATATATGAACACGCGTGCCCACATATGAATAAAGCGCGAGAGTGCGTATATTATTAAGAGCGTATATAAAGAAGGTATAATATCCTTTTTTTATACGCTCTTGATATTATCAAGAGTACATAATAGAGATGTTATTATAGACATACATGATAGATATCTCTATTATGTACTCTTGATATCATGTATCAATGGGCATCTCCGTCTATCGCGGTAGTGTTTCTTTATTCGGATAGTAGAGGCTACATACATGTATGCTCACATACGCGGGCGCATGCATGCACGCACGCACGCGCACGCAAAGGGATGCGCATACGTCCCCACACATGGGCGCGCGCACGTACACACACACACGGGCACGCAAGTCCGCACGTACACTCACACGCACATGCACATGCGCACACTCCCTTAGAATCTCCTGAAAGGAGAGGCTAGGATGAAGCAATGCGTTTGATAGAAGTGCGAGGGGCAGGGGTAGAGACATGCGGATCTGCGGTTGTAATATAGATGAAGTAACACAACGCCATGACTGTATAAAACAAAGCCGCGATTATATGTACTGTTTATCTGTTTATTATAAAACGTATATATAGGGTATCGGAGAGCAGTATCGTGTTTTACACAAAACCGTACACAAAAACATCGCATAGGCGATGACGTTGGCACAGCACTACAATCCCACAACGCGTGAGGATAGTGCATGTGGGGAACTCACGCGCCTATAATATTCGTCAGCTACTCGCTGCGAAGTGACCTCAACACAACAACGAAGAAAGACGTTTCACTTGATGTTTTTTTTATCGCCATATAGATAACTGCCGTGTTATCCACGGGATGCTACTTTTTATATACGTAGATAACCACATTCTACATAATACGCAAGATAAGAGAGGTCTAACGTGTGATTCCTGGTAGAAATAATGGAGAATTAAGTGTGATATTTTCATAT
>NW_014577295.1:195382-199061 GCF_000485595.1 Priapulus caudatus | reverse complement strand
TCCTATATATTTACACAGACAACTGATAACAATGCATCGCATACAATGACGAGTATTAAAATCCACTTCACCGACTCATTTGCAAAAATTTTGAGAAAACAAGACTAAGGCACGTCTTTCCGCTGTGTAGCGGACTATGTCGATCGGGCGTCCGCACTAAGCTCCGCATCGATATGGTTGTCTCGGGGGAGCCCAGGATAACCAGGTTGTCTAAGGAGGAGTGAATCGGGTCAGGGCGGAAACGCAGCAGCCAAAAGCTCCCGTGTCGAGCAGTAGTGGGTTCGCGCCTGTGAATAGGCGTTTCACAGCAGCTCATCCGATATAGTCGAACTAAACTTTTTTCGTTTTTTTTCGTTTCTAATAATTAGATTAATCCATGAAACAGTATTAACTTCTGTACTTTCCACCGTGGCGTATATATACCTTTGGCACATATATACGCCGTAGTAGATCTGTCATTCACTAAACTGTACTTTTCACTTGCTCAATCGTGTACGTGTGCGTGTGCGCGTGCGTGTTTTTTGTGTGTGTGCGTGTGTGCGTGTGCATTTTGTGTGCGTATGCTTATGCGTGTGTGTGGGTTTGCGTGTGAGTGTGCGTGCGCGTGTGCGTGCGGTGTGCGTGTGTGCATGTCGTTTCGCGGGTGCATGAAGCTATGGGGTGACGTGTGCGAGTGCGCACGCGTGAGTATGGGCGTATACGAACGTCTGTGTACGCGTATACCAATCGACAATAATATAGCCACAGTGATTTAAATCGATAATGCCATAAAATTCTGTAATACTACCGTTATTTTTTTAAATATTAACAACTACGTGAGTGTATGAAATATATACAGCGCCAAATACGGCGTTGCTTGCGGTCTTCAGTTCTCACCGAATATATATCATGATATCGTGCTGCCCCTTATATCCATAGATATAGCATTAACAACACATTGATTACAAACTCATGAATAGAATACTCAAACGGATCATTAAAACAACAAGGTGCACCAGAACTTGGAGGCGTAGCCGCCGATGAAATAAGGAATAAAGCGTTTGGAGAACAGCCGAGAAAGAAATGAAGAAAGAAGAGGATGAGTAAAAAGTGATTTAGAGTGGGGCGTGGGGGAGACCGTGAAGGAAGCAGGAGAATAGCTCGTGAGTACAGTGCACTGTATAGCTAACATACGAACTCTATTCACCCAAGTACAGCAGCATTTACGGAAACGCCGTTGTTATGGACGGAGATGCCGAGAGATATAGAGCATACTCACCCCGCGCTTTATTTATATGTGGGCACGCGTGCGCATATATATGTTCGTGTGCACGTGCGTGCGTGCATGCACTCGCATGCGTGAGCAAACGTGAATGAAGCCGTCGCATACGTGAAAGATTCTGGGTAATATAGCTTGCTGAGGGAGAGAGGGGTGGGAGCCTGAGAGAAGGCGCCACGGGAGATAGCTGAGGGGCTGTAGAAAAAGAAGGATGCTGCGCGAGCGGCAAGGGACGCAAGAGGTGCGACGGGTAGGGAATAAAGTAGGAGGTCTGCATTCTACAGGCTAAGGCGCGCCCTATTTATAAATACAGGTATGCTGACAACGATTATTTTTAAAAATCCATGCTCGAATACCCCTTCTCTATTTTAAACGTATATTTGTCACAAACTATTTTAACTATTTGTCAGCTAGTAATTCACATGGCGTTAGTGCAATATCTGTGGCTATAGGGGGCAGCACGATGCCATAATATATTTGATGAGATGTAAAGACCGCGAGGAACGCGCGCTGTTTTGCGCTTTTTATATATTTCATACATTCGGGTTGTAATATTTAAAATTTAACCGTAATATTAAAGAATTTGATGGTATCGGCGATTTAAACTACTGTGGTCATATTAATGTCGATTGACATACTAGTACACAGACGCCCTCACAGGCCCATACTTATACACGCAGGCACCCGATCGACTTAACCCCCCCCCCCCGCGCACGTAAAAGGACATGTATACATACATACCTACATACACGCCACGCACGCGCACACGTATACAAACATTCATACGCTTACGCACACGCAAACGCACACACATACGCACAAACATACGCACACAAACATACGCACACCACACGCACGCCACACCACACGCACACGAGTGAGCAAGTGAAAAGAACAGTAAAGTGTGAGGAGAGGGATGACTGATTTGCTACAGCGTATATGTGTCAAAGGGTTAAGGATAAAATATTCAATCAGTAAAGGAGAATATTCTTGTTATTATATACATTGTTATACGCAACGATTGTAACTAGCAACATTTTATTAATTAGTTATTAATTATGCCACAGAGCAGCGGACACCAATGATAGAAGTTAATAATAATTTATAAACGAATCTAATTGTAAAAGAAAACAAAAAGAGTTGAGTTCGACTATATCGGATGAGCTGCTACGAAACGCCTATTCACAGGCGCGAACCCACTACTGCTCGACACGGGAGCTTTTGGCTGCTGCGTTTCCGCCCTGACCCGATTCACTCCTCCTTAGACAACCTGGTTATCCTGGGCTCCCCCAAGACAACCATATCGATGCGGAGCTTAGTGCGGACGCCCGATCGACATAGTCCGCTACACAGCAGTACTCCCACCCTCAAGCCGTCCACCAACTCACGCCTCCAGGTAGCTGGATTACAGGTGCACGCCACGACACCCGGCCGAAACAGAATTCACTATTCGGGTATTAGAGACTGCATACACGTATGCTCACATACGCGGGCGCACGCACGCGCGCAACGGACGGATCCCTCTCTATTTAATCGTATGATTTGTCACAAATTTTAATATTTGTCAGCTAGTAAATTCACATGGGTTAGCTGGCAATATCATGTGGCTATCTAGGGGCAGCACGATGCCTAAATATATTGATGAGATGTAGACCGCAGAACGCGCGCATTTTGCGCTTTTTATATAATTTCATACATTCGGGTTGTAATATTTAAAATTTACCGTAATATTAAGAATTTTGATGGTATCGGCAATTTAAACCTACTGTGGTCATAATAATGTCGAATTGAACAATACTAGTAGCACAGACACACGCACACACACGCCGACGACTGAGTGGGGCAAGTGAAAAGCACAGTAAAGTGTGAGGAGAGGATGACTGATTTGCTACACGTATATGTGTCAAAGCGTTAAGGATAAATAGTCAAACAGTAAAGGAGAATATTTTGTTATTATATACATTGTTATACGCAACGATTGTAACTACGAACATTTTATCCTCATATAGTTTAATTAGGGAAATATAAATGTTATTAATGTATGCCACAGAGGAGCGGACACCAATGATAGAAGTTATACATAATTTATGAACGAATCTAATTTATTAGAAAGAAAAGAAAACAAAAAGAGTTGAGTTGACTATATCGGATGGTCTGCTGTGAAACGCCTATTCACAGGCGCGAACCCACTACTGCTCGACACGGGAGCTTTGCTGCTGCGTTTCCGCCCTGACCCGATTCACTCCTCCTTAAGACAACCTGGGTTATCCTGGCTTGTCGCCCGAGACAACCATTATCGATGCGGAGCTTTAGTGGCAGGACGCCCGATCGAACAATGCCGCACACAGCAGTACTCCCCCCACCCTCAAGCGCGTCCACCAACTCACAGCTCCAGGTAGCTGATTACAGGTGCACGAACAA
>NW_014577295.1:171435-194683 GCF_000485595.1 Priapulus caudatus | reverse complement strand
ACGCCACGACACCCGGCCGAAACAGAATTCACTATTCGGGTATTAGAGACTGCATACACGTATGCTCACATACGCGGGCGCACGCACGCGCGCAATTGCACACACGCACGCACGTACGTACGCGCATATATGAACACGCGTGCCCACATATGAATAAAGCGCGAGAGTGCGTATATTATTAAGAGCGTATATAAAGAAGGTATAATATCCTTTTTTTATACGCTCTTGATATTATCAAGAGTACATAATAGAGATGTTATTATAGACATACATGATAGATATCTCTATTATGTACTCTTGATATCATGTATCAATGGGCATCTCCGTCTATCGCGGTAGTGTTTCTTTATTCGGATAGTAGAGGCTACATACATGTATGCTCACATACGCGGGCGCATGCATGCACGCACGCACGCGCACGCAAAGGGATGCGCATACGTCCCCACACATGGGCGCGCGCACGTACACACACACACGGGCACGCAAGTACGCACGTACACTCACACGCACATGCACATGCGCACACTCCCTTA
This sequence comes from Priapulus caudatus, assembly GCF_000485595.1. NCBI lineage: Eukaryota > Metazoa > Priapulida > Priapulimorpha > Priapulimorphida > Priapulidae > Priapulus > Priapulus caudatus. The sequence goes on along the minus strand of NW_014577295.1, from coordinate 194,150 downwards.
GAATCTCCTGAAAGGAGAGGCTAGGATGAAGCAATGCGTTTGATAGAAGTGCGAGGGGCAGGGGTAGAGACATGCGGATCTGCGGTTGTAATATAGATGAAGTAACACAACGCCATGACTGTATAAAACAAAGCCGCGATTATATGTACTGTTTATCTGTTTATTATAAAACGTATATATAGGGTATCGGAGAGCAGTATCGTGTTTTACACAAAACCGTACACAAAAACATCGCATAGGCGATGACGTTGGCACAGCACTACAATCGCACAACGCGTGAGGATAGTGCATGTGGGGAACTCACGCGCCTATAATACTTGTCACGGCGTCAGCTACTCGCTGCGAAGTGACCTCAACACAACAACGAAGAAAGACGTTTCACTTGATGTTTTTTTTATCGCCATATAGATAACTTCCGTGTTATCCACGGGATGCTACTTTTTATATACGTAGATAAACACATTCTACATAATACGCAAGATAAGAGAGGTCTAACGTGTGATTCCTGGTAGAAATAATGGAGAATTAAGTGTGATATTTTCATATCGAAAAATATAATCGAAACTCCTCGGCAGCATGTTCGGGGAGATTAACTTCCTATAATATACAGTTTAACTTTGTCTTCTATATCAATGCCAAATATTAGATATATATATATACAACAAAAATAGCACCATCTCGAATTCAGTGTCAACAAAAAAGGTATAATCCTATATATTTACACAGACAACTGATAACAATGCATCGCATACAATAACGAGTATTAAAATCCACTTCACCAACTCTTTTGCCGAAAAATTTAGAGAAAACAAGACTAAGGCACGCCTTTCTGTCGTTTAAAATCCCACACGTTGCTCTCTACATCATAATTTCGTTTCGAAACGATAGAAATTTTTATAACAATTGGCACATATGCGCAACTGATGCCAAAACAATACGGAATATTATCGCACTATCTGTACTACCGAGCTTGTACGCTATCCCGTGTGCGCACGTTTTTACTTCTCATTTTAGCCGAAGGCGGAGATGCACTGTGCCGCCGTCTACGCAATCGTCGGCTTCGGCCCTATCAGGTTCCGGCTGCGAGCCGAGGAGGTGATAGGCCGTGTCGCGACGCTGCTAATCTCACGCGGATGACCTCTGACCACTGGGTAGCCGGCAGCGGCAGTGGCGACTGTCGGACTGGCGACAGAATTAGCGAGGCGGTGGTTAGACTGACGCCGCACGTCGTCGCGAGCTAGCCTGGCGCCGGTCAGCGACGTAGGGTTCCCGTCTACGCGGCGGCAGTGCCGAATTTCATCACGCCTCGGCACGTACAGACCATGCAGTGTTCGGGCGTGCGTGCGTGCGTGCGTGGACCGATCACGGCGCCTGTTGCTTGGGACTTGAGTGAAGTAACCGTCTCGGTGGCCGAACTGTCAACTCGAATGAACCGGATCTTGTACGATACATAACAGCGCGTCACGGGGTAATATCTGGAAGAAGCGATAAGAAAACGTGATTAGAATACGAATATACGTTGAAACTGAACGTTGTTCTTATCGAAGCAGTGACGCGAGAAAGTATATCAGGTGTGTATAATATAGAGTCTTTACTATACACTCCTGATTATATGCGTAAATGATTAAAAGAGCCGAAAAGACCGCATATCGTGGCTTTTCGCTGTCGTTATCAGCAGCGGTGTCACGCACTGGCAGCAGGCGACTGCAAAGTCCTTGCGAATGCCGCTGTTTATACGCAAGCTCATCGCACAAACAATTCACAGCAAGATATCGGAACATCACTGCAGATAATGCCGCGCTATATCACGCCTCGTAGCCAGGCACGCCGAAACCAAACACCCATCTTCAGAACGCTTTGGCAAAAGCTTGAGAAGGGAGGGAGGGGGGAGTTTACGCAGATATTGTTTCAGAAACCCACCACCACGCGCCTAGTCGTTACGAAGTCTCGTATCTACATTGTCCGCGACGATTAGACTGACGCCGTCAGCTGCGGTGTTCGCGGGCTCACCCCCGCGCGCGGTCTTTTGAAACCGGTCTACGTGACAGTGAGAAAGATCACCGAGAAATTTGTAGTGAAGGTTTGGTTTCACACTCTACAAAACCATGAACGTTTCCCAGTAAAGACAACTCTCCTAGCTGTGCCGCGACCGCACCAAACATGTAGCATATACACATACATATAAGCAGCGACAAACCTACTCGAGGTTAGAGTTTCAAAATACACACAACAAGTTCTCTGTGGAGTAGTCGCGATGGGCGAGGAGGAGGAGAAGGATGAGGAGGAGGAGGGGAGGCTGACGTTGCTACGCCGATACACGGTCGGCTATTAGCATGCAACGCGTGGGAAACGAGAGCGGACAGAACAGCCGGGGATTTGTTTTGCCCAAATAAAGACAACAACTCTGGCAGAAGTCGCTGACAACTTAATATATAGAACTCGAGAGAATTGAGAGAAGTCGCTTGTACGACCGTATAATGTTTGTGTTGTGGCAAGTGTTTCGTTTCAGAGCGCATTTGACCCCGGTGTGAAACTGCCGGACGCCCATGGTCGCTAATTTGTCCATTCGATTCGGCGTATGAAAACAGCGCTGGCTTTTACCCGCGCTTTACGATTAGCTCAGATGTCACAATATTGAAACTTCTCGCCGATTACTGCTGCATTGATTTATGCAACAACATCGCGTCGTCGCGTACATCTCCTGGTCACAGTCACGCTCTAGCAGTAGTAATGCGTTGACAGTTACGCGATATATTACTGTTATGCGGCGCTTACGCCTTAAAATCGACTACGTTTATTATACTTTATATGAAACTATACATATATACACGCACGGGTGGGTGCGTGTGCGTGCGTGCGTGCGTGCGTGTGTGTGTGTGCGTGTGCCTGTGCGTGTGCGCGTGTGTATGTATGTTTGTGTGTGTTGGGGGCGTGTGCGCGCGTGTGTGTGTTTGTGTGTGGTGGGTGGGGGGCGGTGTGCGCGCGCGCACGCGTGGGTGTGTCATTTATTTATATATTCACGTTATTATTGAAATAACTCGGCATAAAAGAAGATGGCGTTGAGTCGCAAGGAAATTGTCGAAAAAAAATAAAAAGACATTTTATCAGAAGCTATAACGCATTCGCGTAGTTACTGTACGAAACAAAGCGCGTTCAAAATTAACAACGAGACATGACGTCATGGCACTCGATCGTCTGCCATGATGGCGTTTTAACCAGATCAGAGCGGATTTTCTTGCAACGAAATTAGTTAAAACGCTATAATGACCGTCGCAACAAATAGGACTTATCTACGCTGCGGCGCCACAGTGACGCCATCAGCCTTCGTTAATTGAATGAGCTGTTGATCAGTTCAGCGCGTGTGTGCGTGTACACGTGCGTGACCCGCACACATCGCAGGCGTCACGGCTTCGCTGCCATCTTGAACGCATTTACAGAGCGCGCGCGTGCCGCCTGATAAACCGAACTCCTCTTTTATCCCTGTCGTCGTAGCACGACGTATAGTACAGGCGTGGTGGTGGTGGGGGGTGGTGGTGGGGGTGGTGGTGGTGAGGTGGGGGGGGTTACATCGTGTAACGTAATAGCTCTAGTACTATAGTACCAGGAGTAAATAATAATAGATATCTAAATATCTATATATCTAACAAATATAGATAATAACAAGCGCGTATTAAGTATGTATAGAGAGCTAGCTCTAGTACTATAGCACGCGTATACAGTTTCCGCAGGCTGCCTGCGGCAACTGTACGCGGGCTATAGTACTAGAGCAGATAGAGAGCGTATTATACTTAATATGCTCTTGATAATAATCTATCGTTATTCACTCCTGATAGTGCACTAGAGCTAGTAACGTAAAGGCAAGAGTCCTTAATAGAGATTCTTTATGATAGACTCTTGGTAAAGGTTATAAACGGGCGCGTAGCCGTGGCGGGCTTCATCAAATTATTTTACTTTGGAACGATGTGAGATGACGCGTTTTGTTTGTCACGGCGGTTCTCAAACATTGACTAAAAGTAAAACTAGCCACCCCGCCATTACATAAAATATGGCTTCTCACAATTAAAATGTCCTGAGCCTGTGCCGTGCTATATTGACGATGATGCAAGACACCCAATGACATAGAAACAAATATGTGACCCAACAGAATTAGAAATAGAAATAGAATAGGAATAGAATAGAATATAGGATAGAATAGGAATAGAATAGCATATAGGATAGAATAGGAATATAATAGAATATAGGATAGAATAGGAATATAATAGAATTAGAAATATGGTCACACACTTAGCGCGCGCAATATACTTACATATACATCAGGTGGCGAGATCTCGCGCGCGTCGTTCGCTCGCCCGCCTCCGTCGCTCAGTGGTGCAGATCGTGGTGCGGCTGCTGCCACGCTCCCTCCATCCGCCACACGGAGAAGGCGTAGCTGAGTCGTTCGTGAGCGACGTAACTGCAGCTGCTCGCCATCTTCTGGTCGATCTCCTCGCTACGCAGCACCTGATAGAGAAAGTCGATGTAGCGAGCTGCGAGCTTCAGTGTCTGGATCTTGCTGAGCTTGTCCGACGGCAGCGTTGGAATGATCTTGCGCAGCGACGAGAACGCTTCGTTGAGCGACTGCGTGCGCTGGCGCTCTCGCACGTTCGCCATCACGCGCTGATTCTGCAGTTCCTCGTAGCTCTGCGGCGTCGAACGCTTCCGCGACTTGTTCGCTGCTGCCGATCCGCCTTCCTCCTTGAACTTGCGCTTTCTGCCCATTCTCTTCTCAGCGTCTAGGTCCAACATCGTGCTGCCAGCTGTGATGTCGGAGAGCGGCGACGACGTCGCGCTGAGGTTGCTGCTGTTCATTGTGTGATAGGCTTGCAGCGTCTGCAGCTCGGGTACCATGGCCAGCATCGAAGGCATCGTGCGTCTGCGGGGCGAGCGAGATACTACGTAAGCAAAAATCGCGAATTAATAACGGGCGCTTGCGTCAATCTTCCGCTCGTTCGCCGACTCGCTGGCATGTGTTTTCGTTTCCAATCAGCGCTGCTTATGTACCCATATGGGCATAGCGAGGGCGGGGCGTGAGCAGCGCGACGCCAATCAGTGCGTCATCACGACGAAACCACGCCCTCTTTTCCCAGCAGCGCCCGCAGAGAGGCTGCGTGCCTGTGCTCCTGTCGCGGCATCCCGGAATATCGCCTTACAAAATCTCGATTATATTACAACAGCAGCTATAGTTATATAATAACTATAGTATAGTATCAGTATAGTATAGTATAATAGCTATAGTTATTAGTTGTATAATAGTAGTTATAACATCAGCGAAATGAACTATACGTGAAGTTGCGTAGATACGCAATAATAACATTTTAATACGTGTAAACGATGGAGAATACCAAGTCTGCTTTCGTAATCCCCCAGTGGAACTTATCACACAGGAGACAACAACACGTAAAGGCATGGCAAAGCAAGCAGATTACATAGTATCAGAAGTAGATGATCTACTTCTGATAGTATTAATAATAAAGATTCAAAAAAGGGGAGAGCGAAACAAAGTTTCCTATACGCACCCTAGCGAGATGCAAGGAAAGAAAGAAAACATTGCACATGCAGTACAGTTAAACAAAGTTAGTACAGTTATAAGAACACATGATCTATCATCTCGTGTTCAATACATTGACGGGCTGGTAACTCTTAACGTTGATCACCTGGTCTATACCTATTTATTTATTTAGACAGTCGAGTTGGCTTAGGATCCAGAAGGCAGGGCAAAAAATAGTGTGAACTCTTTGCCATGAAGCACCTGAGTAAGTAGGTCCACAGCGAACAAGCCGGTTAAACAAACAAGGACAGCATCCAGCGGAGAGCAAAGCAAACGAATGCTGCCATGTGAAGCGCACGATAGATACAGACTGACGACGGACTCCGGGAGCATCATCAATGATCATGCATGGACTTCAAGAGTCCATAGTAGAGATTCTATCTCTATAGAGAGTCTAATAGAGAGTCCATCTCTATTATGGACTCTTGATGGACTTCCATGCAGTGATGTGACGGTAGAGCTAAGAAGGAGGCAATTAAAATGTACGGTGCCGACCATTAGGGTATAATCACGCGGGAATGGTTCAGAGCTATAGTGATAATTAGTGCTTCACGTGATTAATTATTTAGCAGTAGATCCGTTTAATAGAAAATGCAACGTCTTGCCGTCATATACACAAGTCGTATGCACTCAAACGCACGCGCGCGCACGCTCGCACGGACGCACGCACTCACACACACACAAACACACACACACACACGACACGACACACACACACACACACACACACACACACACACACACACACACACACACACACACACATTATATATATCTATATATCTATATATAGATATATATAACTAGTCAGCGCCGGCATTGCCTAGGTTCCTTTCGCGGCCAAAATATGATATATGAATATAATTATGTTTGAAAAGAAAGCAGAAAAGAAATAATACTGCAATGAATGCGGTAGTACTGCATTCTGTAGATTTTCTGCAAGACAGCATAGGCACTGCGTAAAAACAAAGCTTTGGATATATATAGCGAGAGATGGGGGAGAGTGAGCACATACATTACAGTTCATGTGCCATTGATATACATGTGAATTAGCAATAACAAAAACCGTACACCGTGTTTTTGTAACCAACTAGTATGTAGAATCATCGTCGTCTTCGCTCTGCGCTAGGTGCCTATATAGCAGCATTATACCACCTAGAGCTAATAATACCTGTAATAATATGTGCATCATGTAATATATGTATTTATATATGTGTATGTATATGTAATATGTGTATTATATAAGATGGATAATGTATTAGTATATATATATATATATATCATTATTATGTAACATATGTAATAGGTGTGTATTATATATAATGTATAATGTAGTATTAGCGCTTGATACCGCGACAGTGTGGCGATGCTCTCGGTCAATGGTAGACGCGTGTCATTGCTCGACGAGCACGTGTTTGCAGACGCGCGGTGTCCATGGTGATGCCGACGCGACACACGCGGTCAGCTGCTCGTGACGTCACACAACGTTACGTAACTTGTGTATGAGAACAACGACACGATACGTACATGTGACGTCACCACACATCTAATATTATGACGATCGTTAATCGATGATGAAATTCGTGTAGCGGCGGCAGACGATGCGCGCTCTTTGATGTTCGTTTGAAAATGCGTTCGTTTCGCCGCCGCGGGGTGAAAGTTTCATGATCTTACGGGCCTCTGGTCTGTTATGTAAGGAGGTTTATTTTAAGTGCGTTTGTAATTTGGCCTTACTGCCTAGTTGTCTTATCATTCTTCGAACGTGGGGCATCGATAGATTTTAATCACCGCAAGTTTATACTCCTTTTATCTATGCGCGGATTTTAGCTGGATCACACGAGACAAGGAAAGGTTGACGAGGATATTAACCACAGATTGAGGCACAACGAAGAACTGAGCGATCATTAATAGACCGCGGATATAGTCAGAACTGCAATCACGTCGGTATATACATTTGGGCAACTAGTGTGAAATCACCATAAACTGCTCGATGCATGGCCAACCTCATGTGTGTTTTCCCATGCCAGGCCGCAACGCATCTTCAATACAACAGCCAACGCAAAGTGACATTATTATTTGTTCGCTAAACGGCTGCACGTATAGGTAGTAGTGTTTACTCCAACTATGGCTATATAGCTGCTAACCGCCGTCGGTATGCCTCATGCTGTGATCATCGTAATTAGCATCTACTCGATAATAAGCCTATGCCCTTTGTAATTCTCCCGTCTTCTCACAGAATCTACACACGCTGCTTCAGCGAATACAGGCTTGAACACACAGCTATATAGGCCTGTATTAATTCACCACAGAAATCGATAGTATATTGTATAGTAGATATTGTCAGGAGTGAATTAATTAAAACAAACTCTTGTTTTCATTCACGTCTGATATGATCTCAGATTTCTTATTGCGGTATTTCTATGCTAAATCATGTCTGGCTGAATATTGTATTATATTATATTATATTATATTATATTACATATACTTATAACTTATATTATATTTATATTAGATATATATCTGTTATGTTCTATTACTATCTATAATTATTATATTTATTTATCTATTCTATTCTGTTGATTTTATTCTATTTTATTCTTCTATTCTTTTTATTCTATTTTATTTTTCTTTCTATTCTAATTCTATTTTTCTATTCTATTCTTTTATTCTATTCTATTCTATTCTATTCTATTCTATTATATTATATTATATATCGTCAGATATATGATTATATATGGCGAATATACACACGTATAACCTCATGCTATATAACGCGTTAGAAAAGATCGTTACTTCATACTGAGCCTTTCTATCTTTGCCTGTCTGCACGTGTGCACAAACTATACTACAGCTCGGGCAGTTTAGACCATAGAAATTGCAGCCCAATGACTTGGGCTGCGATTTCTATGGTTTAGACCTCCTAGTCTGCCCACCTTGCCTCCGCGGATCCGACTACATTCCAGACGCGTGAGAAATTGAGTTCGACGAAGAATTACATCATCAAAAGCCATAATCTATCAGAGCAATAGTCGATCTGAGCCATAATCCATCAGAGCCATAATCCATCAGAGCCATAATCCATCACAGTCATAATCGATCACAGTCATAATCGATCACAGTCATAATCGATTGGAGCAGAGCATCTTCGTTTACCTCCCGTGAGAGCGGACAGGCTTCAAATTATCACAAAACTTCGTCATTAGTAGAACCGAGTAAAGGGCCCACTCTGCCCGGGACATGAACACCAGCGGAACATGTACTGCTGGCTGGTTGTCTGGCTCTTTTCTCTCTTCTCTCTCTTTCTCTCTCTCTCTCTCTCTCTCTCTCTCTCTCTCTCTTCTATTTTTCTCTCTGCCCCCTCTTCTCCTCTCTATCTCTCCTCTCTCGTCTCTTTCTCTTCCGTCTCTCTTTCTCTCTTCTTCTCTCTGTCTCTCTATCTGTACTTCATCTCTCTGTCTCTCCTTCTCTCTCTACGCCTGTCTCTCATCTGTCTACCCTCTCCCTCTTATCAATCTCGCTGTTTTGCTGCAGTCAGCTTCGAAATGATCTAGAGCCCGTGTATACTTCGCCACGCATCTGCGCAGCTGCGGAGACGAAGAATTTATATATCCGTCTTTATCTCTCTTCCTCCTTCTCTCTCTCTCTCTCTCTCGTCTCTCTGCTCTCCCTCGCTTCTCTTTTCTACATCGCTCTCTCCCTTCTCTGCTCTCTCTCTCTCTCTCTCTCTCTTTCTTGCACGTTCTCTCGTGCGTACGTTTTCTCGCCTTCTCTTTATTTCTCACACTCTCTCGATCCCTCTTTCTCTGGCGCTCTTTCTCTCGCTCTTGTGCGCACACGTAGCGACCGCGCTCTCTCTTCTCTTCTCTCTCTCTCTCTCTTTTCCTCTCTTTCTCTCCTCTCTTCTCTCTCTCTCCTCCCCTTGCCGCGTCTCTCTCCTCGCGCGTTGATGCGCACCACATTTAGTAATTTCTAGAACGCACGATTCCGCCCGTCTTGTCTGCGTCTGACAATACTAGCTGTGTTCTACTGCATTTGCGTGCGTGTACGGTGCATGTACGAGGTCGTCTTGCTGTACTTAATCTTTTCTTACTTTGAGCGTGCGCACTGCAGGCTTAAAAGCAACAAGTCTGTCTGTCTGAAGAGGCTTTGTTTTAATTTTAATGTCCAATTTACGTTAGCTGACTGCGAAATATTCTGATGCCGACTTGCTAACTGGCATGGTAGCGATGCTGTAAAGTAAGAAGAAAGTAATTGTCGACTGAGTAATGGTTAATTTTGAAACTCGTATTATTGTTTTAATTTATTATGCGTAACCGTTATGTTTATATACGCCAGAAATCTATTTATCATAGGCAGTGCGCGATAATGTAATTACTTGGCGTTCCTAAATGGACTTGTTACGTGAAGACTTGGTCATGAGCATATACTTGCAGGAGTAACGTATAGAGATTATTGATGATATAGTTATTATTATTAACTCGTGATACTATCAGATCATTAATTAAACGCTGTATCCGTGCATATATTTATTGTTTTTTCTCGTCAAACGTGTTTTAACTTGGTGGTCGTTAATTTCAATTAAAAATGCATTTTGCAACTTTCCTCTTTCATTTTATTGTTATGCTGTTAGGGACCTGGCCTGGAATAATTGTAGTATCCTCTTAGTTTATTTAGCTTCTAATGTCTTGACCAGCGTGACATTCAAGTAACCCAATGCATCGCATTTAGCTCCACATCCGTGTCGTGCTTCGAGAGGTGGGGGGCGGTAGGTACGTGTAACCAGGGAGTCTATAATAGACTCTTGTGTAGCCGGAGTTGGGTGCTACACGGGCGCGACTTATACGAGCGTCTCCGTGACACATTAGCATTAACGCGTACTCGACGTTTGCTCATATGTTTGACACACCCGTTAGATCGGCCCGTTGTCTTTTATCCACGCTTTAATCTCTCTTGCGGTCAATTTTTTTGCCAGCTCGCGCTTATACAAATATCGAGAGCTAATAATACACGCTTATTAGCTCCTGATATGTCGAGGCCGGGGATCGGGTGCAAAGAAAGCGAATGTCCGTCTATCGTCAACCTTACGCGTGTGCTTGTAAATAAGTGCGCTTTGTGTGCGCTCTGCTGAGTAGAAAAGACGAGTTCAGATCTATAATTACCTTCATTTTTTATTACGCTTGTGTCGATATGTTATGTTACCTGACTTGTTAACGCATGCGTACCCGATGACCGCCGAGACGAATTAATTACACCCTGAACCCCCCCCCCCACGAGCAGCGGATCCTATATCGGCATGTTTACAGCTCCCCGATTTATTCGGCAATGTTTGGATGTCGCCATTGCGCTGCTAATTACCGAGTGTAAACCGCCGCACAGAACGCGTCCTGCTTGCCAGGCGGCGCAGTGCCGCACGCTGAACGCGGGAGACAATGTCACGCGTCAACGGTGCATTACACGCGACAATAATCACGTTTGATGGTCGTTCGTGGAGATGACCGCGGTGGGCGCGGTGCGTGTAAGCACGCTCGCTCACGCGCGCGCGGCCTCTTCCTCTCTCCCGTTTCACATTCTATGTATCAACTACGACGCGGGCCGCGTGTAGCGATTCGACTTTACGCGGTGTAAAATATAGGCGTGGTTATTGCTTGTTCTCGAGCATGGGGTAAGCATCCGGCCCCACTCCATGTAGTTTTTACGCAGCGCGATGCAGTGCACGGAGAAAACGGGTTAGGGCGATCGGCGAGTTAGGCATGTAGGTCTGTCGGCAGTGTAAGTCTACTAGTATTCTTACTGACGTTTCTATAAATAAATTTTTGACAGAAGTCTTCTTGCTACGTTTTTTTATTGACACGCCCTTTAGCGTGATTTTTGACTGGAAATCTTTAGTAACTATATATATAGATTTTTAATTTAATTCTTATCTTTATATATCCTATTTATATAGTTATATATCTATATATATATATACTATACTATATAGCATAGATAGTGATAGATGGATAGATAGATAGACAGTATAAATAGTATAGATAGATAGATAGAAGATAGATAGATAGATAGATAGATAGATAGATAGAGAGATAGATAAAGATAGATAGATAGAGAGATAGGTAGATAGCATGTGATATGATGAGTAAGATAGATTAGAAATAGAGAAAAATTGGGCAGGGCTGGCGACGCTCGGATGCCACCGAACTGAGAATTTGGATACCGAATAGATAAATAGATAGATAGATAGTAGATAGATAGATAGCATAGATAGATAGATATAAATAGATATAAGAGTAATATAGAGATCTCTATTATGTCTCTTGATAGATATACACTGTGTGCATTGTATCTAATTTTGCCGTTTGGTATATGCTGACCTATAGCGAAGTTAATATACGCGGATCGGAGTACAGTTCGGCTTGAGAAGCTATACGGGGATAGAAGTCTGGCAAGCTATGAGCTATGTCCTCGTCTACGAACGAACGGATTCTAATCATTTTACGTGCAAATAGTCATTAATTCATATTCATATAATAACTTGAATACTTAATCATATATACTGAGCCTTCTACTATTAAGGCTCTGCATGACCCGTACATCGTAGAGTTCATGAATCCCTCCCGTATACATCCTGATGCCGAGCAGTCGAGCGATTCAGCAAACAGCCAGTGACAAAAGAATCTGTAAAGACCCCTAAAAGACCGTGTCTGGGCGTGTCGCTTGTGACACGCACAGCGTCGCGAGATTGCAGCTAAAAGACGAGACGATATCAGTATCCATAATTAGAGATTAATCTGTCGAGATATTTAGAGAAGCAGAGCCGATCGACCGACACCGTACTAAGTTGTGGTTGGGTGGGCGGCTGTACGGAGGAGCGAGGGTGCGTGCACGATGTGGCCGCCACTATTCCGCGATCGCCCGTGCGCGCCACGCATGGGCAGCTGCGCGACTGCGTGAGCCTACGAAATGAATTTGAGTGTGTTCGAGCGCCCGCGCCTAGCTACTAGGACGGGATTACCTATAATAATCTTGTTACTCGACGTCCGAACGATGCCACGTCATGCGGACAGCAATCGCCGGACTTGACCGAAGCCCGGTACATTCGCCTCGGCAATGGGTCAGGCCGCCTTATACTTTTTTAATAGGGGTGAATATGCGATTTCATTAGTAATATGATAAATATATTGTCATTAAATTGGACTACGTCACGAAATTTTCTTATATGTGTTATTGGCTAACATCTTTTTGCAATGTTAGTCTGAAATCGGTGACATAGATAGCGTAGATTTGCTGGCGAACCTGTGATCAGCGTAGATAACCGGCGCTTATCTGATTAAAAACATGGAAGCATTTGTTAAGATAACGACTTGGGTCAATGCCTCGATTATTTATTGTAATGTTTTTTTCATATGCGTATGCGATCTAAACGAAGCTTCTAACTTAGCCAGATAACTTATTGCTGAAACCCCTGTAGCTGAAATCGTCTATAAATCATACAAATGTTTGGTTTAGCTTCGTGTGCTTTTTTGAGCGCGTGCTGGACTTTTTCCGCGTCTTTTTGTAAAGCTGCACAAGAAGAGCGGATGGGGGGGGGGAGGTATATGCACACACCACACACACACCTACACCCACACACACACACACACACACACACACACACACACACACACACACACACACACACACACACACACACACACACACACACACATAGCGTGTGACGCGGTCTCCAAAACTTAGAAGATGCTAGCCGCTAACTATAATATTACCTAGCAGCGAGAAAGCGCCTCATATATGGGTCAGTGTATCGCCTTACCGACAGGCCAATAAAAGGTCAGCTTCCCAGTCTAGTTAGCGGCGCCTTTGATGCGTTGCGTCAGTGTGTTTGACGCGCGGACATTGGCTATCGCTCTGAGGTCACTGGCAGACTGCGTTACACGATCACAGGGGATCAGTGCGTGGGAAAAGTCCCATTGCTCTTGCGACGCTGGTATACCACCGCGGTAAACAAGTCCCGCACAGGCTAAACATCGCTTTAACGACACGAGACGTGGACCCGGGGAAACGTGAGAAGTATAAGAGCTGACCACAGAGAGAGCGCGGCCAGCTTGAAGAAAAATAGTCGTGGGGAAGGCCACCACGAATTCGCTGGTTTCATGCGGAAAACAGTAGAGCGATTCGAGGTCAGGGACAAACAACACACAACACTTTGCTTATTGTTGTTTCGCAGTTGCTGGGGCGGTGCGAGACGGCGGGAGTCCGAGGAAAAATATCAATTGATATTCCACTCAAAATCATTAAATGCGCCCGGTGTCCCTCTAATTGGCATAGGACTAGGGGCGAAATCCGTCCGCGGTGGCGGAGAGTGGTCGAGACGGAGCTGCCAGCAAAAACCGAAAATCAGTGCACTTACAAAAATAAACAGTTCTCACACAGCGGCCTTTTATTCCTTTATTAGCCCCGAAGTTATGACAGGTTGAACAAGCCTCGGTCTGTCTGGTACACGTCAAGTAAGTTGCCGTGGGAGATACGGGAGGGATATGCGGATCCATGGCCATTGCACTTCCAAGAGTAATGTGTTGATGCAAACTGAAACTTCATACGCGCTTTCCGGCATAAAAGTATTTTGATAAGATCAACGTAATGCGCGCATCAGGCAAGCGTAGCTAAATGACGAGTGCGAGTATGTAGGGGCTGTGGTTTGTGAACAATATTTCATAGTGTATGTGCGCGCGTGTGCGTGCGCGTGCGTGCGTGCGTAGATCACGAGAGGGCGTTATATAGAGAGAGAAGGGAAGAGAAAAAGAGATATAGAGGAATCTTGAGAGAGAGAGAGAGAGAGAGAGAGAGAAAGAGAGAAAGAGAGAATGGGTGATAGATAGATAGATAGATAGATAGATAGATAGATAGATAGATAGATAGATAGATAGATCAGGATAGATAGATAGAATAGATAGATAGATAGATAGATAGATAGATAGATAGATAGATAGATAGATAGATAGATAGATAGATAGATAGATAGATAGATATAGATAGATAGATAGATAGATAGATAGATCTAGATAGATAGATAGACAGACAGATAGATAGATAGATAGATAGATAGATAGATAGATAGATAGATGAGATAGATAGATAGATAGATAGATAGATAGATAGAGAGAGAGGGGGAGGAAGCGAGCGAGCAAAAGAGAGAGAGAGTGAGAGAGAGAGCGCGAACGAAAGAGAAAAGAGAGCGAGAGAGGAGAGAGAGAGAAGAGAGGGAGCGAGAGAGAGAGAAAGCGAAAGAGAGAGGGGGTGAAAGAGAACGAACAAAAGAGAGAGAGAGAGAGAGAGTGCGAGAGAGCGCGGCCGAAAGAGAGACAGAATGAGAGAGAGAGAGAGAGCGAACGAAAGAGGAGGAGAGAGGAGAGAGAGAAGAGGAGAGAGAGAGAGACAGAGAGAGAGAAGAGAGAGAGAGAAGGAAAGAGGAGAGAGAGAGAGAGATGGTGTGGCATAGTGGGTGGGTATAGGTACGTAATTACTTCTCAGGAAGACGTGGGCGGTACTTTAGTTTATAGTGTCTGTTGCTTTCGTCGCTAAGCCGGTATTTGTAAATAAAATAAAGTGTTGAGTCCGCGGCAGTGGTGTCCTAGTTCCCAGTAGCTGGGTGTTGTGTTTAAGGAAGGTCTTGCTGTCAGGGAGAAGTGTCCGTAATACGAGCGGGGTGGGACAACACTGCGTGCGTGCAGCGTGGCGAGCTGCTGCACCTGTTTGGTGTGTTGTCGCAGTACTGCATGTCGCCCACACAAGCACTTGGAACGTTTCATAGTAAAATGAGGGTAGATAACACGAAATGTATTTACTAATTAAGTCTTAATCTTTCTCTACTCTCTTTCGCTATTATACTGATAGTTTCGCCTATTAATAACGGTAGGCGAAGAGGGTAGAGTAACTTAAGACTCTGGTCGTAAATACATTTCGTGTTTATTTACCATCATTTTACTATTGAGCCGTCCCAAGTATCTGTGGCCTAGTCTGTGATCTGCGAGTCCCTTTATATAAGAGAGAGACTCCGTCGCGAACAAGAAGATGCTCTTGTTATCTCTAAAGAGAAACGTGGATATGATGCGTATACATACTGTGTATACATGATGCAATTATGTGTATATATGATACTGTGTATAATTGATGCAAATGCGGCTGATGGTGTCTTCGCCTTTGGTCGATGTCTAAGCTTCTAACTCTTCTGTGCGTCTATTCGTGTCTCTGTCGTTTCCAGGATTCTGTATTTGCATCGCCGGATTCTCGCGGTTAAGAATAAGAGTAAGAAAACGTTAATATAGACTAGGTGGGTGGAGTAGACTATAGCTTAACCCCAATATGCAAATGCATGTGTCGCGGCGGCGCGTTCATAAAATACAATTGTTTCAATATAGCTGTTTCTGTTGCCATGCACATGATGTTTACCTATAGCGACGGCATTGCATAACTAAGCCAGCAAGTGAAGTACATACATACGTAACACACTCTGCGTCAGATCCTGCCGATGCTCAACAGTCCATGGTATGTCACACACGCACGCACAGCACGCACACACGACACACACGCACACGACACACGCACGACACACGCACGCACACCGCGCGTATGCACGCACGCATGATATACACGCACATAATATCCGAACGTTATCGTGCATGGGTAAAATGCCGCAACGGTCTATATACGTAGGGGCTGGGTGAATAATGACAAATTGTCATATATTCCTCTCTCTTCTTCTTCCTTCGCATTTGTAGTCCCACTCAAGTGGGTCGCTGACAAATTGTCATATATACAAATACAAATACATGCAAATTGTCATATATTTGTCATCATTCACCCCTGGTAGCGGTGATAAATGCGAGGCGACATATAGCGGCAGCACTAGAGCACTCGGCCGTGGAGATAGCATAGCAACTTCTAGTGGCGTCGAGTTCCGCAACCCTTTAATGCGGCACCGCGCAGACAATGCTTCGTGTATATTTACGGAGATTTTCAAAGCCGATAATGTTGTCGCTGTCGTCCACTGCGCGGGCTAACGTCTGTGTCCGTGGGGACGGCAGCGACAGCCAGTCCGCGTGACAGCCCGCGGTCACGTCTCGGTCCGTTAAGTCATCAAACGCCGTCCGACGGAAGGAGGAGGCGGTCAGAAGGCAGCTCTGTGATGACAGACTGCCGAAGGTTTCAATCTGTGTCACACATGGCGACTGGACGAAGACGACGACCGGTGGTCGTGGACACGGGTCTAGAATCGAGGCTGTCACCCACGCATGGCGCGTGTGACCTGGGGCCTATATACTTTATGTGTGTGTGCGTGTGAAGATATAGGAACCGGACGCCATGTGTTTTACGACTACATACCCGTGTCGCAAGAATTATAGGCACACGCGGTAACTCGTGGGTTTGCCCACGAGACATATACCTTTATTAGTCTATAAGATCAGGAGCTAATAATTCCTAGAGTGTACGACGGGAAAAGCGAAATAGTGCTATTTTACGGCAAAATATTCTATTTTTCTTACCACAAATCTGAATAAGTTCATGTATAATTTCATTAAGAAGCATTAATCTTTCCTCTCTAAAACAAGACCAACCGCTTGTAGTCTATTATTAGACTTTGCTAAGATACATATACGCATATGCCTCGTACGCCATCAATAATAATCTCGTGTTAATAATTAACAGTGATTGTAACCCATAGGTGGCCACCAGTAGTTGGTCAAGCTAGCTGACAGTATATACTGTTCCGCGTACACCTGATATGAGGAGCTCTCTTCCACTATATAGTCGATTGGCAGCAATGCTCCTTCTGAACGTTCTATTTACAGTGGCGCAAATAAAGCTGTAATTAAACGCGTAAAATTACAGTGGCGTAGATATAAACGCGCAGAAAATGAACTGAACAAACGAAACAGTGGGTCATGTAACGATGACACCAATGTCAAGATCGTTGAGTATAATGCGAAGAAGCCCGGGGAACGTTGTCAGAAGCATCTAGTTATGACGTCATTCGTCGAAGGAATCGTATTCGCAAGTAGTTATTTGAAAGGTTTGCAGGAATTGCCAGATACTTCGATCGCCGTCGATAGTTAAATAGGTGGAAGATCCCTGCACGCTACTACTGTGTGTAAGCACTGCTTCGCCACAGCGTCCAAGCGTTTCGTACATCAAGTACCATGATAGGAATCTAATCCTACAGAATATAATGGAAAACTACTATGTGAACCATATTATTATATAGTGTATACCATGAAACCATTTTAAACCTGTATTATTCGAGTATTACAGTATAAATTTATTATACAATGTACCATTTAGTACTATAAAGTACTATTGTGTACTATTCAGTACTATTTTGTGTAATATACAAGCGGTCGATCATTGCGCTGGTCATGCAAGCTCTAGTCAATTCTGAGCGATTGATTTGCACGATGGATTTTGACCGGATTTTTCTACTTGCTGTAATATGCAGCACGACCCGAGCCCGTCATGGGTGTGCTCCAGGCGTCAACCGTGGATACTCACGCAAATCCCTGACGCCACCCAACGCAGCTGCTAAGCGGTCGGACATCTAATCCCTGACGTCATCTCTTGGCTGGACAGCCTCCCCGTGCAGGCGACTGGAAGGACGGATGTACGGGCTCTGTCGTCTATCGCCGACGTCGGCGGGGTAAGCAGGAGAACAACCTGCCTCATACACTACATGTACGGCCCAGAATCAAAGGTCGATTGTTAGACCGATAACATGTATGTACCTGGAAACAGCAGCTTGTGATCATAGTCGCATAACTTCACTCTAACTCTAACTCACATCTAATACGCCGCCGCCGTTAGTAAGTATAAATTTAGCCCCCTGTATACAGACATCACAAAATATCACAAATATCATCATCATTACTGCTAACCCTAACACTAACCTAACCATATTATAATTCCTACCAGTAACCTAAACCTAATCTGAATAACCTTAACCCTTGTCCTTGCATAACCCTAACAGTAACACAGGAGGTTATAATGACATCTTATAAAATGACATATATTATGCCATAAATGACATAATAATATGACATATATAAAAATACAAATAATAATCTAATTGTCATTATTACCCTGCAAGACTAACGTTGACATCTAAGTACTAATGATGGCATCTAATGATACCGTATTTTGCCCATAGATCTGGAGTTACAGAGTAGTGGTGGGCGCATATCGTGGGTGTGGAGAGGGATTATAGTTGTGGTCAGCGTCGTTGGTGTGGAGGGAGAGGTTGTCTGTGTCCGAACATGACACCGGCTCCGAATGGACCGAGAGCGTTCATCTTGCCGGAGTCTGCCACGCGCGTAATGCCTCACACATTTTCTGCTCCTCGCTCCCCTGTCCTGTATACCTGCGACTCGTGCCGCGCCTCTTCTGATGCATGCGCTGTGCGTGGATGTGGCGCGACCGATGAAGCGCAGGGAAAGCCAGCGGGGATCGCATGTGTCTAATTGCATCCAGAACTTCGCTCCGATTATGGCGATTTTTACTAAGACAGTGAAATCAACGACGAGAAGGTGCGCGATGACACCCGCTGTTTCGAAGTTTCCTTAATCACGTCCGACTCTGAAGAGAGACTCGCGAGACTCTGGCCCTGCGCACAGGCACTTGAACGTTTCAATAAAAAAAAAGGGAAATAACACGAAATGTATTTAACTACAAAAGTCTAATGTTTTCTACTCTCTTCGCTATTATTGCCGATAACTTCCTGTATAAATGCGGTTCAAATGCTCCTCTGCAACACGCAAGTACACCGCACGCACGCCGCTGTGCACAAACAACAAGAATAAGAGCGAATAAAGAATAATGCTTGATGATTTGTTACGTCCACAAACTGACAAATTTAAATTATATGAGATAATTATGAATTATTTAAAGATAAAAGTGGTCTTTGTAAATTAAATTAATCGATTCGACATTCGGATGCGTGTTACAAGGCAATCACGTTTTTACATGTTTGATGTTTACATATTCGAATTTGAATGCGTGCACGGTTAGTTTATTGATTTCTGGTTAAACTTCGTGTGGAGTCTGGGGGAGGGGGTAAACGATCAAGGCAAAAACCCGGGGTGCAATGGTCCCCGAATATTCCCGTTATCATGAAATAACAATATATGTATATAATATGTACGGGGAGTAAAACCTCGCCCGTCCGTATCTCTGCTACCCCTGCATCCCCTGCAGTAAAATTGCGTCCGCTGAGCGATGAATCGAAAAACGGCCTTTTCCCACCTAAACGCAGTCCGCCGAGTGATCGTGGGGATGTGCGATGAGATTCTCGCACGGTAGCGATACTGTTAGTAAGTCAAGCACATAGTGCACACGCTCATGTGCGACGCGATGGATCACCGGAATACGAACGCGTGTGCGAGCCATTGCGACTGGGACGAGGAGACAGAGATGAAAAGAGTGGGCCGATAAGAGAACTCGTTATTGCATTAAGTTTTTAAGGATAGTCGCGGCAATCCCCAACGCAGATTTAATATTATATTTATCAGTAGTTTGTTTGAAAAGATGCCAGTCAGTCACTTCGTACAAACGGTGTTATTTTCAGGCTCTTTTCACATACGAAACGAACTTCACGAATTTAACCTGTTGAAAGCGGGCTAGCTCGTGCAAACTCAAGCACATGCTGACGTGTCGAGAGGGGTATGTGGCGAGAGATTGCTGGAGAGCAATACACAAGGTAACGTGTACCGGAGCAATACTCAGATCGTCGCGTCACAGCGCGCGACGCAAGAGAAAAGAAGAGGAGAAAAAGAGAAAGAGCGAGAGAGAGAGAGAAGAGAAGAGAGAGCAAGAGAGAGAGAGAGAGAGAGAGAGAGAGAGAGAGAGAGTCAGAGAGAAAAGACAAGAGAGAGAGAGAGAGAGAGAGAGAGAGAGAGAGAGACAGAGAGACAGAGAGAGAAGAGAGAGAGAGAGAGAGACAGAGAGAGAGAGAAAAAGACAGAAAGTGAGAGAAAGACACACAGAGAGAGAGAGACAGAAAGTGAGAGAAAGACAGAGAGAGAGAGAGAGAGAGAGACAGAAGAGAGAGAGAAAAGACACACACAAGAGCAGAAGAAGAGAGAGAGCGAGAGAAGACAGAGAGAGAGAGAGAGAGAGAGAGAGAGAGAGAGAGCGAGAGAGAGGCGCGAGCCAAGGAGAAAGTAAGAGGGCGAAGGGAAGAGCAGTTTTATGAAGGAACTAGATCGAATAATAGACGAGGAGAAATGAAAGAGAAGGAAAAGAGAAAGTGGGATAGAGGAAACGACGGAGATACACAAACAGGGAGGAGGGGAGAGGCAGTGAGAAGAAGAAAGAGAAAAGAGACACCTAGTGTTACACATTTATAACACGCAGGACGAGATAATAAGGAAAGAGAGATATTAGTGAAGGGAACGCGCACACGAAATAAAGATATAAAACGAGATGATGATGTGCGAGGCGGAGTTGAAAAATAATCAAAGGAGAAAGAGGGTAGAATGGAAATTAAGTGACAGAGGAAGGAAGAGAGGAGATAGCAATATAATGGAGAATGAGTACGGCGACAGAGAAGTAGGTAGAACCAAAGGAGAAGGAGAGGGTGATGAGTGGGAATAAATAATAAAGTATAGAAGAAGCGGAGAAAGGGAACAACTGAGAAGTAAGGGATGGGAGATAAAAAAACGAGCAAGATTCAGAGAGAACGAGAACTCGCGAAAGAGAGAAACGCGGGGCAGGAGAGACAATGAGAGAGAGACAGAGAGAGAACGAAGAGAGAGAGAGAGAGAGAGAGAGAGAGAGAGAGAGAGAGAGAGAGAGAGAGAGAGAGCAAGAGAGAGGGAGAAGTGAGCGAGCGACAAAGAGAGAAAGAGAGCGAGAGAGAGAGGGGGAAGCGAGCGAGAGAGCAAGAGAGAAGAGAGAGAGAGAGAGAGAGAGAGAGAGAGAGAGAGGAACCGTGCAAGAAGTAATTCACAGAATATTAAACACGCGAAATAGAATATATAGACAAAGACTGGAGCCAGAGCCAGAGGCACACAGAGCGCAGCGGATGAGGTCTCCTCCCTATACGTCAATAAGCTGCGCTAGCTGCTCACGTCTCCAGCTCTCAGCACCAGTTGAACCAACATCGGATATACGCCGCAATATCGGATCCAGTGCGAGTGTCCGGCCAGCAGCCGACCTGCCGTCCCCATGTGAACCGTACGCTCAACTGCAATAGCCAGGGAGTGTGCACGCACGCGCGTAGCACGGTGTGAACTTCCGTAATTTTCATTGACACTCTGCGTGATCATTCGACAGAATCTCCTCCAGAAATGTGTTTTGCGTTGCGTACGATGTCGTGCGTTAGATCTGTCCGTGGTGATGATGATGCTGCTGCTGCTGCTGCTGATGATGATCCTGTGTTGGTGATGATGATGCGGAGGTGACGTGTATGACGTCGAGGTTTGTATTCGCGCGTGGTGTGTAGTGTTTGTTTTTGGTCAGCAACTCGAAAAGTTACTATCGCGTACATATAACCAAATACGACTATCGTATAATCATCGATCATCGAATATCGTATAATCACTGATGATAAATGTATGGTATGTTGGACACATACGCAACACACATACACACACACACACACACACATACGCACTCACACACACAACACACACACACACACACACACACACACAAACACCACACACACACACACACACACACACACCCACCACAACACACACACACCACACCACACACACACACACACACCACGCGCGCGCGCGCACCACGCACGCACACACACACACACACACACACACACAAACCAGCACACACACAACAACACACCACACCACTCAACACACCGCACACACCACACGGCGCCCGCACGCAACACTACACACACACACACACATACGCACACACACAACACAACACACACACACACACACACACCCACACACACACACACACACACACACACACACCACGCACGCACGCACGCACGCACGCACGCCACGCACGCACACACACCACACACACAACACAATCACACACACACACACAGTGTCACACACACACCCACGCAAATCGCGCGCACACACACACGCGCGCGCACACACACGCA
>NW_014577295.1:165284-171410 GCF_000485595.1 Priapulus caudatus | reverse complement strand
AGTATAGTATTAATAGTTATTAGTTGCTAGAATAGTAGTTATAACATCAGCGAATGAACTATACGTGAAGTTGCGTAGATACGCAATAATACATTTTAATATGCGTAACTGATGGAGCAATACAGTCTGCTTCGGCTTCCCCAGTGCGAATTATCACACGAGACACAAGTTAAGGCATGGCAAAGCAGCGATTACTAGTATCGAAGTAAGATATCTACTTCTATAGTATTAATAATAAAGAGGCAAAAGTGGAGGCAACAAGTTTCTATACGCACTAGCGAGATGCGAAGAAGAACATTGCACATGCCGTACCAGCTTAACAAGTTAGATATTATAAGAACACATGATCTATCATCTCGGTAATACATTGACGGCTGGCTAATTCTTAACGTTGGTCACCTGGTCGTATACCTACTTTATTTATTTAGACAGTCGCAGTTGGCTAGGATCAGAAGGCGGGCAAAAAAATAGTGTGAACTCTTTAGCCATGAAGCCTGAGTAAGTGGCTCCAGAGCGAACAGGCCGGTTAAACAAAACAAGGACAGGCATCGCGGAGAGCAATAGCACGAGCTGCCATGTGAAGCGCACGATGTACAGACTACGACGGGACATCGGGGGCATCATCAATGATCATGCATGGATTTCAAGAGTCCATCGTTAGAGTTCTTATCTCTTAGAGTTATAGAGAGTCCCTTTTATTGGATTCTTTGATGGATTCATGCAGTTATGTGACGGTAGAGCTAAGAAGGAGGCAATTTAATGTACGCGTGCCAACTTAGGTATAATCACGCGGAATGGCTTCAGACTTACTAGTGATAATTAGTGCTTCACGGCCACTTGACTTATTTAGCAGTAGATCGTTTAATAGCAAAATTGCCAGTCTTGCCGTGATTATACACAGTCGTTATGCACTCAAACGACGCGCGCGTCGCTCGCACGACGCCGCACTACAACATACACACACACCACCCACACTCACACACACCACAACACACCACGCGCGCGCGCGCGCCGCCACCACCCATCCACACACCATACACACATCACACACCCACACACACACACATGCATACACGCACACACACACACGGCACCACCACACGACACCCACACACACACACCCACATCAACATCATCTCTATATAGTCTATGTATCTATATATTAGTATATATATACTTTAGGTCAGCGCGGCATTGCTAGGTTCTTCGCGGCCAAATATGATATATAATATAATTATGTTTAGAAAGAAAGAAGCAAAGACATAAACTGCATGATCGCGGATAATATGCTTCTGTAGATTTTTCTGCAGACAGCTAGCACTGCGTAGAACAAGCTTGGCATATACTATAGCGAGAGATGGGAGAGTGATGCAAATACATTACAGTTCATGTGCCATTGATTACATGCGTTAGCATGACAAACCATACCGTGTGTTTTGGTAACACTAGTATGTAGAATCATCGTCGTTTCCTCTCGCTAGGTGCCTAATATAGCAGTATTATACCACCTAGAGCTAGAATACCTGGAATATGCTGCATTACTGTCAGTATAGGTATTTATATATTGTATGTTATGTATACGGTGTATTATGCGTATGATGTATTAGTATATTATATAATATATCATTCGTATGACCATGCACAAACGGCGCGACTAACTATGTATATGTGTTTTATTTGAATGTATAATGTGTACTTCAGCGCTTGATACTCGCGACAGTGTGACGATGCTCTCGGTCAATGGTAACGCGTGTCATTGCTCGACGAGCACGTGTTTGCAGCGCGCCGGTGTCATGGTGATGCCGACGCGAACACGCGGTCAGCTGCTCGTGACGTCACACAGTTCGCTAATTGTGTTATGGAACAAGTCGACACGATAGTACTGTGGAGTCCCACACACTTAATATTATGACGATGCTTATCGATGATGAATTCGTGTGCGGCGGCAGCGATGCGGCCTCTTTGAATGTTGTTGACATGCGTTCGGGTTTCGCCGCCGCGCGGGTGTAAGTTTATGATCTTTACGTGCCTCTGGTCTGTTATGTAAGGGTTTATTTTAGTGCGTTTTGTTAATTTGTGCCTTATGCTAGCTGTCTTTCATTCTTCAGTGAGGCATCGATAGATTTTAATACCAAGTTTATACTCTTTATCCATGCGGATTTTAGCTGGATCACACGAGACAGGAAAGTGACGAGGAAATTTAACCCGATTGAGGCAACGAAGAACTGAGCGCGATCATTAATAGACGCGATATTAGTCAGAACTGCATACCGTCCGGCTGATTAACATTTGGCAACTAGTGTGAATCACCATAACTGCTCGATGCAATGGCAACCTCATGTGTGTTTCCCATGCCCAGGCGCAACGCATCTTCAATACACAGCAACGCAAGTGAATTATTATTTGTCGCTAAACGGGCGACGTATAGGTAGTAGTGTTTCTCAGCTTGTTATATAGCTGCTAACGCCGTCGGTATGCTATGCTGTGATAACGTAATTAGCCGTTACTCGATAATAAGCCTATGCCTTGTAATTCTCCGTCTCTCACAGATCTACACACGCTGTCGCTGATACCCCGCCCTTCAGGCGCGGCGGGCGCCGCTCGAACCACAAGCTATTAGGCTGTATTAATTGCACACGGCAACGATAGATATTGTATAGGAGATATTGTCAGGGTGATTATTAAACAACTTGTTTTCATGCCGCTCTGATTATCGCAGATTTTTATGCGTATTTCGCTATGCTAATCATTGTTGTGCTAATACTGATTATATCATTTTATTATATTCATATTACATATATTATATTATTTATATTTATATTTAGGATTATATATCTGTTATTTCTATTCTATTCTATAATCTATTATATTCTATTTCTATTATATTCTATTCTTTATATTTATTCTATTTTATTCTTCTATTCTTTTATTCTATTTTATTTTTCTTTCTATTCTAATTCTATTTTTCTATTCTATTCTTTTATTCTATTCTATTCTATTCTATTCTATTCTATTATATTATATTATATATCGTCAGATATATGATTATATATGGCGAATATACACACGTATAACCTCATGCTATATAACGCGTGAGAAAGACTTCGTTACTTTCATACTTGACCTTTCTATATTTGCTGGTCTGCCGTGTTACACAAACTATACTACAGCTCGGGCCGTTTAGCACATAGAATTCGCAGGCCCAAGTGACTTGGGCTGCTTTCTATGGTTTAGACCTCTCGCTGTCTGCCACTTGCCTCGCGGATCGACTACATTCCAGACGCTTGAGGAATTGAGTTCGACTAAGAATTCATCATCAAAGCCATAATCGATCGAGCGAATAGTGGTTTGAGCCATAGATCCATCAGAGCCACAATCCATCAGGCCTAATCCATCACAGACTCAATCGATCACCGTCATATCGCATCAATTCTAATCGATTGGAGCAGGAGGAGCTTCGTTTACCCCGATGAGACGCGGCCAGGCGCCTTCAAATTCATACAAAACTCATTCTCAATTAGTAGAACCGCAGTAAAGGACCCACTCTGCCCGGGACTTGAACAGCAGCGGAACATGGACTGGTGGCTGGTTGTCTGGCTCTTTTCTCTCTTCTCTCTCTTTCTCTCTCTCTCTCTCTCTCTCTCTCTCTCTCTCTCTTCTATTTTTCTCTCTGCCCCCTCTTCTCCTCTCTATCTCTCCTCTCTCGTCTCTTTCTCTTCCGTCTCTCTTTCTCTCTTCTTCTCTCTGTCTCTCTATCTGTACTTCATCTCTCTGTCTCTCCTTCTCTCTCTACGCCTGTCTCTCATCTGTCTACCCTCTCCCTCTTATCAATCTCGCTGTTTTGCTGCAGTCAGCTTCGAAATGATCTAGAGCCCGTGTATACTTCGCCACGCATCTGCGCAGCTGCGGAGACGAAGAATTTATATATCCGTCTTTATCTCTCTTCCTCCTTCTCTCTCTCTCTCTCTCTCTCTCTCTCTCTCTCTCTCTCTCCCCCTCCTCCTCTCTCTCTCTCTCTCTCTCTCTCTCTCTCTCTCACCCTTGCGCGTCTTTCCTCGCGCGTGATGCGCACCACATTTAAGTAATTTAGAGAACGCACATTCCGCGTCTTCGTCTGGCTACTGCTAATACTAGCTGTGTTCTACTGCATGTGCGTGCCTGTACGGTAGCATGTACGGAGTCTTCTTGCTGTACGTTAAACTTTCTTACGTTTACGTGCGCACTGCAGCTAAAAGCAACACGTCTGTCTGTCTGAAGAGGCTGTGTTTTAATTTTAATGTCAATTTACCGGTTAGCTGACTGCGAAAAATATCTGTGCCGACTTGCCTAACTGGCAATTATAGCGTTGCTGTAAAAGTTAAAGAGAAAGTAAATGATCGCACCTTACGTAATGTTAATTTTTAAACTCGTATTATTGTTTAATTTATTATTGCGTAACCGTTATGTTATATCGCAAAATCTATATTATCATAGTCGTTGCGATAATTTAATACTTGGCGTTCCTAAATGGACTATGTTACGTGATGATTGGTAATGAGCATATACACTATCAGGAGTAAATATTAAGAGATTATTAGATGAATAATAGATTATTATTATTAACTCGTGATACTATCAATAAAATTAATTAAACGCTGTATCCTGTGACATATATTTTTATCATTATTCTCGACTAAACGTGATTTTAAACATGGTGGTCGTTTAATTTTAATTAAACATGGCATTTGCACTTCTCTCATATTGTTATGCTGTTAGGCGACTGACTGGATAATAGTATATCCTCTTTTATTCTTATTTAGCTTCTAATGTTTGAACAAGCGTGCATTCAAGTAACCCAACTGGCATCGCTTTAGCTACCACTCGTGGTCGTGCTTCGAGGGGTAGGGGGGGGGGGTAGGTACATGTAACCAGGGAGTCTATAATAGGACTCTCTGGTGTAGCGTAGTTGGTTGCTCACGGGCGCGTATACATACGTCTCCGTGACACATTAGCATTAACGCGTAACTCGACGTTTGCTCATTTGTTGAAACAACAGCCACGTTAGATCGAGCCCCCGTTCGTCTTTTCCCACGCTTTAATTCTCCTTGCGGTCATTACAGGCATCCGCGCTTATACAACATATCGAGAGCTAATAATACACGCATTATTAGCTCCTGAACATATAGTCGAGGCCGGTGATCGGGTGCACAAGGAAAGCGATCACACCGTTCTATCGTCAACCTTACGCGTGCGCTTGTAAAATAATTGCGCTTTGTGTGCGCTCTCTCGCGTGTAAAGACCGATATCAAGATCTAATAATACCTCTCATTTTTATTAGCTCTTGTCGATATGTATGTATACCTGACTTGTTAAACGCATGCTCACCGATGACCGCCGAACGAAATTAATTACACCCTGAAACACGAGCAGCGATCCTATAACGGCCATTTTACACGCTCCCCGAATTTATTCGGCAATGTTGGGCTGTCGCATTGCGCTGCTATTACGAGTGTAAACCGCCGCACACGAACGCGTCCTGCTTGCCACGCGCGGGGACAGTGCGACGCTGAACGGGGACAATGTCACCGCGTCAACGGTGATTAACGCGACAAATAATCACCGTTTGATGGTTGTTCGTGGAGAGACGCGGTGGGCGCGGTGCGTGTAAGCACCGCTCGCTCACGCGCGCGCGGCCTCTCCCTCTCCGCTTCACATTCTTGTATCAACTACGCACGGGACCCGCCGTGTAGACGATTAGACTATTACGGGTGTAAAATAATAGGCGTGTTTATGCTTGTTCTCAGAATGGGGTAAGCACTCCGGCACTCATTATTTTTAGCTGCGGATGCAGTGCACCGAGAAAACGAGTTAGGGCGATCGGCGAGTTAGGTATGTAGGTCTGTCGGCAGTGTAAGTCTACTAAATTATTCTTACTGAAGTTTCTATAAAATAAATTTTTGACAGAAGTCTTCTTGTACGTTTTTTTTACTTGACAACGTCCTTTAAAGCGTGATTTTGACTGGAAATCTTTATAACTATATATAAATAAATTATATATATAATTTATTAGAATATATAATATTTTATAATTTAATCTATATATATATATCCTATATATATATATATATATATATATATATATATATA
>NW_014577295.1:156205-165274 GCF_000485595.1 Priapulus caudatus | reverse complement strand
TAGATAGATAGATAGATAGATAGATAGATAGATAGATAGATAGATAGATAGATAGATAGATAGATAGATAGATAGATAGATAGATAGATAGACTAAGATAGATAGATAAATAGATAAATAGATAGATAGATAGATAGATAGATAGATAGATAGATAGATAGATAGATAGATAGATAAATAGATATCAAGAGTACATAATAGAGATCTCTATTATGTACTCTTGATAGATATACCACTGTGTGCATTGTATCTACATTTGCGCGCTTTGGTATATGCTGACCTATAGCGAAGTTATATACCGCGAGATCGGAGTACAGTTCGGGCTTTGATGAAGCTCATACGGGGATGAGAAGTCTGGCAAAGCCTATGAAGCTATGTCCTCGTTACGAACGAACGGATTTCTAATTCATTTTCACGTGCAAATATTCAATTAAATTCATATTCATATTCAATTAAACTTGAATACTTAATCATATATAATGAGCCTTTATATATAAGCCTCTGATGACACCGTACATCGGTAGAGTTCATGAATCCCTCCCTATACAATCCGTGATGCAGAGCACGTCGAGCGACATTCCAGCAAAAACCGAAGCAACGTGACAAAAAGAATCCCTGTAAAAGACACCCTAAAAAGAACCTGTCTGGGCGGTGTCGCTTGTGACACCGCACAGCGTCGCGAGATGGCAGCTAAAAATACGAGACGATATCAAGAGTCCATAATAGAGATTAATCTGTCGAGATATATAGAGAAGAGCAGAGACCGATCGACCGACCCACCGTACTAACGTGTGTGGTTGGGTGGTGGGTGTAGGAGGAGAGAGGCGTGCGTGCACATGTGGCCGCCATATTCCCGCGATCGCCCCGTGCGCGCACACGAATGCAGCTGGCGCGACTCGCGTCGAGCTACGAAATGAATTTGCATGTGTTCGAGACGCAGCGCTAGCTACTAAGGCGGGATTACCTATATAATCTTGTTAGCTACGACGTCCGAACGAATGCCACGTGCATGCGGACAGCTCGCCCGCTTGACCGAACCCGCGTCACATCGCTCCGGCCATGGGTCAGGCCGTTTACTTTATAATCAGGGGTGAATAATGACGAATATTCCATTAATAATAATTATAAATAATTTGTCATTAAATTGACTACGTCACGAATTTTCTATATGGTGTATATTTGTAACATTTTTGTTGCAATGGCATAGTCTGAAATCGAGTAGACTTAGATAGCGTAGATTGCTGGCGAACCGCTGTGAATCAGCCGAAGATAACACGAGCTTTATACTGATTAAACAACATTGAAGATTTGTTAAGATAAACGACTTGGAGTCGATGCTCGATTTATTTACTTGTAATGTTTTTTTCAATGCGTATGCGATCTAAACGAAGCTTCTAACTTAGCAGAACTATTGCTGAAACCCCCTGTAAGTGAAATCGTTATCAAATCATACAAAATGTTTGGTTTAGCTTCGTGTGCCTTTTAAACGCGCGTGCATGGACTTTTCCGCGTCTTTTTGTAAAGCTGGCAAGAAGAAGATCGATGAGTATACTGCACACACACACACACACACACACACACACACACTATGCAAACACACACACACACACACACACCAGGCACACACACATCACCCACCACACACACACACACACACACACAGCACCAGCCCACACACACACACACACTCACACCACACACCACACACACACACACACACACCACACACACCAAGCCACACACAACAACACACACAGTTAGCGTGTACGCGAGTCTCCACAAACTTAGAAAATGCTAACGCGCTAACTATAATCATTACCTAGCAGCAGAGAAAGCGCCTCAATATATGGGTCAGCTGCTATCGCCTTACCGACCAGGCCAATAAGAAGGTCAGCTTCCCAGTTCTAGTTAGCCCGGCCGCCTTTGATGCGTGTTGCGTCAGTGTGTTTGACGTCGCGGACATTGGCTATCGCCTCCTGCGGTCACTGGCAGAACACCTGCGTTACACGATGAAAGGGGATGCAGCTGCTGGGAAAAGTCCGCATTGCTCGCGCGACGCTGGCGATACCACGCCGGTAAACAAGTCCGCCACCAGGCTAAACATCCGCTTTTAACCGACACGAGACGTGGACCCGAGGAAACGTTGAGAAGTATAAGAGCTGACCACAGAGGGAGCGCGGCCAGCTCTGAAAAAAGTAGTCGCTGGGAAGGCCACCGCACGAATCTCGCTGGTTTCGATGCCGGAAAACAGTCAGCGATTCAGAGTTCATGGACACAACAAACACCAACACTTGCTTATTGTTGTTTCGCATTGCTGCGACGGCGGTGCGAGACGGCGGTGAGTCCGAGGAAAAATATCAATTGATATTCCCTCAAAATCATTAAATTGCGCCCGGCTCCCTCTCAATTGGCATAGGACTAGGGGCGAAATCCGGTCTCGCGGTGGCGGAGAGGTGGTCGGAGACGGAGGCGCCAAGGCAAAAACGAAAATCAGTCTGCACTTACAAAATAAACGAGTTCTCACACAGCGGCCTTTCATTCCATTTATAGCCCCAAGTTATGGACAGGTTTGAACAGCTCTCCGGTCTGTCTGTACACGCAAGTGGAGTTGCCGTGAGATTACGCGAAGAGGATATGCGATCCATGGCCATTCGAGCTTACCAAAGATAACATTCGTATGATGCAAACTGAAACTTCATTACGCGCTTTCGCGATAAAGTATTTTGATAAGATCTAATGCTAATGCGCGCATCAGCTCCCTTCCCCCCCCCCCCTGGCAAGCGTAGCTAAATGACGAGTGCTAAGTATGTAGGGGGTTTGGTTGCTGAAACAACTATTTCAGTAGTGTGATGTGGCGCTGTGGCTGCGTTGCCGCGTGCGTGCGTGCTGTACGATCACGAGGAGCGGCTCATATACAGATGAGAAGACGGGAAGAGAAAAATAGAATATAGAGAAGACTCTGATGAGAGAGGAGAGAGAGGCGAGAGAAAGAGAGAAGAGAGAATGCGGTGCATGATAGATAGATAGATCAAGATAGGATAGATTAGATGAAGATAGATAGATAGATAGACAGATAGAAAGTAGTAGATAGAAGGTAGATAGATAATAGCATATAGATACGAATAGATAGATAGATAGCATAGATAGATAGATAGCAATAGATAGACTAAGAATGATAGATAAAGATAGATAGTGACAAGATAGATAGTAGATAGATAGATAGATAGATAGATAGATAGCATAGATAGCATAGATAGCATAGAATACGATAATGAGATAGAGGAGGGAGGGGGAGGAAGACGAAGCGCGAGCCAAAAGAGCAGGCAGAGTGAGAGAAGAGCTGCGAACGAAGAGAAAAAGAGAGCGAGAGAGAGAGAGAGAGAGAGAAGATGATCGACGAAGGAGAGGAGAAAGCCGGAAAGAGAGAGGGCGTGCAAGAGAACGAAAAAAGAGAGAGAGAAAAGAGAGTGCGAGAGAGCGCGGTCCGAAGAGAGCAGAATGAGAGAGACGAGAGAGACGCGAAACGAAAGACGAGAGAGAGAGAGAGAGAGAGAGAGAGAGAGAGAGAGAGATGGGTGTGGCATAGTGGGTGGGTATAGGTACGTAATACTTCTCAGGAAGACGTGGGCGGTACTTTAGTTTATAGTGTCTGTTTGCTTTCGTCGCTAAGCCGGTATTTGTAAATAAAATAAAGTGTTGAGTCCGGGCAGTGGTGTCCTAGTTCCCAGTAGCTGGGTGTTGTGTTTAAGGAAGGGTCTTGCTGTCAGGGAGAAAGTGTCCGTAATACGAGCGGGGTGGGACAACACTGCGTGCGTGCAGCGTGGCGGAGCTGCTGCCACCTGTTTGGTGTGTTGTCGCAGTACCTGCATGTCTGCCACACAAGCACTTGGAACGTTTCAATAGTAAAATGATGGTAGATAACACCAAAATGTATTTACTAATTAAGTCTTAATCTTTCTCTACTCTCTTTCGCCTATTATTACTGATAGTTTCGCCTATTAATAACGGTAGGCGAAAGAGGGTAGAGTAACATTAAGACTCTGGTCGTAAATACATTTCGTGTTTATTTACCATCATTTTACTATTGAGCCGTCCCAAGTATCTGTGGCCTAGCCTGTGATCTGCGAGTCCCTTTATATAGAGAGAGACTCCGGAGCGAACAAGAAGATGCCTCTTGTTATCTCTAAAGAGAACGTACATATCATGCGTATACATACTGTGTATACATGATGCAATTATGTGTATATATGATACTGTGTATATATGATGCAAATGCGGCTGGTGGTGTCTTCGCCTTTCGTCGGTGTCTAAACTTCTAACTCTTCTGTGCGTCTATTCGTGTATCTGTCGTTTCCACGATTTCGTATTTGCATCGCCGGATTCTCGCGTTAAGAATAAGAGTAAGAAAACGTTAATATAGACTAGGGTGGGTGGAGTAGACTATAGCTTAACCCCCAATATTGCAAATGCATGTGTCGCGCGGCGCGTTCATAAAATACAAGTTTCAATATAGCTGTTTCTGTTCCATGCACATGATGTTTACCTATATGACGGGCATTGCATAACTAAGCCAGCAAGTGAAGTACATACATACGTAACACACTCTGCGTCAGATCCCGCCGATGCCTCACAGTTCCCATGGTATGTCACACACGCACGCACACACGCACACACGCACACACGCACGCACACACGCACGCACACACGCACGCACACACGCGCGTATCACGCACGCATGATATACACGCACATAATTATACGAACGTTATCGTGCATGGGTAAAATGTCGCAACGGTCTATATACGTAGCGGGCAGGGGTAAATAATGGCAAATTGTCATATATTCTTCTTCTTCTTCTTCCTTCGCATTATTAGTCCCACTCAAGTGGGGTCGCTGACAAATTGTTATATATACAAATACAAATACATGCAAATTGTCATATATTTGTCATCATTCACCCCTGGTAGCGGGTGATAAAATTGCAGGCGACATATAACGGCAGCACTAGAGCATCGGCCGTGGCGATAGCATAGCAACTTCTAGTGGCGTCGAGTTTCCGCCAACCCTTTAATGCGCACCGCGCCAGACATGCTTCGTGTATATTTACGGAGATTTCGCAGCCGATAATGTTGTCGCTGTCGTCCACTGCGCGGGTAACGTCTGTGTCCGTGGGGACGGCAGCGACAGCCAGTCCGCGTGACAGCCCGCGGTCACGTCTCGTGTCCGTTAAGTCATCAAACGGCCGTCCGACGGAAGGAGGAGGCGGTCGAGAAGGCAGCTCTGTGATGACAGACTGCCGAAGGTTTCATCTGTGTCACACATGGCGACTGGAGAAGACGACGACCGGTGGCCGTGGACACGGGTCTAGAATCGAGGCTGTCACCCACGCATGGCGCGTGTGACCTGGGGCCTATAATACTTTATGTGTGTGTGCGTGTGAAGATATAGGAACCGGACGCCAATGTGTTTACGACTACATACCCGTGTCGCAAGAATTATAGGCACACGCGGGTAACTCGTGGGTTTGCCCACGAGACATATACTTCTTATAGCTATAAGATCAGGAGCTAATAATCCCTAGAGTGTACGACGGGAAAACGGAGAAATAGTGCTATTTTACGGCAAAATTATTCTATTTTTCTTACTACAAGTCTTGAATAAGTTCATGGTATATATTTCATTAAGAAGCATTAATCTTTCCTCTCTAAAACAAGACCAACCGCTTGTATCTATTATTAGCTTTTGCTAAGATACATATACGCATATGCCTCGTACGCATCAATAAATAATCTCGTGTTCATAATTAACAGGTGATTGTAACCCATAGGTGGCACCAGTAGTTGGTCAAGCTAGCTGACAGGTATACCGTATATACGTTCGCGTACACCTGATATGAGGAGCTCTCTTCCACTATATAGTCGATTGGCAGGCATGCTCCTCTGAACGTTCTATTTACAATGGCGCAAATAAACGTGTAATTAAACGCGTAAATTACAGTGGCGTAGATATAACGCGCAGAAAATGAACTGAACTAACGGAAAAGTGGGGTCATGTAACGATGACACCAATGTCAAGATCGTAGAGTATAATGCGAAAGAAGCCCGCGGAACGTTGTCAGAAGCATTCATAATTATGACGTCATACGTCGGAAGGAATCGTATTCGCAGGAGTTATTTTGAAAGTTTTGCATGAATCGCCATACTTCGATCGCTCGATAGTTAAATAAGTGGAAGATCCTGGCAGCGTTTCTACTTTGTGTAGCACTGCTTCCCACAGCGTCCAAGCGTTCGTTCATCAATGTACCATGATAGGAATCTAATCCTACAGAAATATAATGAAAACTACTATGTGAACCATATTATTATATAGTGTATACCATGAAACCATTTTAAAACCTGTATTATTTCGAGTATTACAGTGTAATATTATTATAAGTACTACAAAGTACCATTTAGTACTATAAAGTACTATTTTGTACTATTCAGTACTATTTTGTGTAATATACAAGCGGTCGATAATTGCGCTGGTCATGCAGCTCTAGTCAATGCTGAGCGATGATTTGGCACAATGGATTTTGACCGGATTTTTCTACTTTGGCTGTAATATGCACATGACACCGAGCCGGTCATGGG
This sequence comes from Priapulus caudatus, assembly GCF_000485595.1. Taxonomy (NCBI): domain Eukaryota; kingdom Metazoa; phylum Priapulida; class Priapulimorpha; order Priapulimorphida; family Priapulidae; genus Priapulus; species Priapulus caudatus. The sequence continues at coordinate 158,642 of NW_014577295.1, read as the reverse complement.
TGTGCTCCAGGCGTCACCGTGGATACTCACGCAAATCCCCTGACGCCACCCAACGCAGCTCTAACGTCGGACATCTAATCCCGTGACGTCATCTCTTGGCTGGACGCTCCCCGTGCAGGCGACTGGAAGGACGGATGTACGGGCGTCTGTCGTCTATCGCCGACGTCGGCGGGGTAAGCAGGAGAACAACCTGCTCATACATACATACACGGCCAGAATCAAAGGGTCGATTGTTAGACGATAACATGTATGTACCCTGGAAACAGCAGCCTTGTGATCATAGTCGCATAACTTCACTCTAACTCTAACTCACATCTTAATACGCCGCCGCCGTTAATAAGTATAATTTAGGCCCCCTGTATACAGACATCACAAAATATCACAAAATATCATCATCATTACTCTAACCCTAACACCTAACCCTAACCATATTATTAATTCCTACCGTAACCTAAACCTAATCTGACCTAACCTTAACCCTTGTCCCTTGCATAACCCTAACAGTAACACCAGGGGGTTAATAATGACATATTATAAAAATGACATATATTATGCCATAAATGACATAATAATATGACATATATAAAAATGACAAATAATAATAATAATTTGTCATTATTAACCCTTGCTAAGACTAACGTTGACATCTAAGACTAATGATGGCAATCTAATGATACCGTATTTTTACCCATAGATCTGGTAGTTACAGAGTAGTGCGTGGGCGCATATCGTGGGTGCGGGAGGGGGATTATAGTTGTGGTCAGCGGTCGTTGGTGTGGAGGGAGAGGTTGTCTGTGTCCGAACATGACACCGGCTCCGAATGGACCGAGAGCGTTTCATCTTGCCGGAGTCTGCCACCGCGCGTAATGCCTCACACATTTCTGCCTCCTCGCTCCCCTGTCCTGTATACCCTGCGACGTCGTGCCGCGCCTCTTCTGAATGCATGCGCTGTGCGTGGATGTGGCGCGACCGATGAAGCGCAGGGTAAAGCCAGCGGGGATCGCCATGTGTCTAATTGCATCCAGAACTTCGCTCCGATTTATGGGCGATTTTTACTAAGACAGTGAAAATCAAACGACGAGAAGGTGCGCGATGACACCCGCTGTTCCGGAAGTTTCCTTAATCACGTCCGACTCTGAAGAGACTGCGAGACTCTGGCCCTGCGCACAGGCACTTGGAACGTTTCAATAAAAAAAGAAAGGTAAATAAACACGAAATGTATTTACTACAAAAGTCTTAATGTTTCTCTACTCTCTTTCGCCTATTATTGCCGATAACTTCCTGTATAAATGCGGTTCAAATGCTCCTCTGCAACACTCAAGTACACCGCACGCACGCCGCTGTGCACAAACAACAAGAATAAAGAGCGAATAAAGAATAATGCTTGATGATTTATTACGTCCACAAACCTGACAAATTTAAATTATTATGAATAATTATGATTATTTAAAGATAAAAGTGCGTCTTTGTAATTAATTTAATCGATTCGACATTCGGATGCGTGGTTTACAAGGCAATCACGTTTTTTACATGTTTGATGTTTACATGTTTCGAATTTGAATGCGTGCGCAACGTTCACGGTTTAGTTTATTGATTTCTGGTTAAACTTCGTGTGGAGTCTGGGGGGGGGGGGTAAACGATCCAGGTGCAAAAACCCGGGGTGCAATGGTCCCCGAAATATCCCGTTATCATGAAATAACAATTATATATATATAATATGGTACGGGGGAGTAAAACCTCGCCCGTCCGTATCTCTGCTACCCCTGCATTCCCTGCAGTAAAATTGCGTCCGCTGACCGACGAATCGAAAAACGGCCTCTTTCCCACCTAAACGAGTCCGACGAGTTGATCGGTGGGGATGTGCGATGAGATTCTCGCACGGTAGCGATAGCTGTTAGTAAGTCAAGCACATGTGCACACCTCATGTGCCCGCGATGGATCACCGGAATACGAACGCGTGGGCGAGCCATTGCGACTGGGACGAGGGAGACAGAGATGAAAAGAGGTGGGCCGATAAGAGACTCGTATATGCATTAAGTTTTTAAGGATAGTCGCCGGCAATCCCCCAACGCAGATTTAATATTATATTTATCAGTAGTTTGTTTGAAAAGATGCCAGTCAGTCACTTCCGTACAAACGGTGTTATTTTCAGGCTCGTTTTTCCACATACGAAACGAACTTCCACGGAATTTACAACCTGTTGAAAAGCGGGGCTAGCTCGTGCAAACTCAGCACATGCTGACGTGTCGAGAGGGGTTGTGGCGAGAGATTGCTGGGAGAGCAATACACAAGGTACGTGTACCGGAGCAATACTCAAAATCGTCGCGGCACAGCGCGCGACGCAAGAGAAAGAGAGAGAGAGAGAGAGAAAGAGAAATAGCGCGAGAGAGAGAGAGCAGAGAGAGAGAGAGAGAGAGAGAGAGAGAGAGAGCGAGAG
>NW_014577295.1:140702-154288 GCF_000485595.1 Priapulus caudatus | reverse complement strand
TACACACACACAATGCACACACCACGACACCAGCGGACGACCCACTACACACACACATCACACAGCACACACACACACACGACGACACCCGACAACACACGCACAAGAACAGCAGACGATCGCGCACGCACACGACACACACAGCACAACACACAGCACTTTCACGCACACACGCACACACACACAACACCACACCACACGCGACGACAACATCAGCACCGGGTGGCCGCAGCCGCACACGAACGCCCGCCGCGCGCGTTCGCGTACACTCACCCTCGGGAGGAAGTGTTCCACCCACTCACACACACAAACACGACTGACAGCCAACGAGATATATGTAAAAAAAATTCAGCGGACTGCGTGGCGTGGTGGCGACGCTTCCATAGTTTTTTGCCGACGCATCTCCGTCATTACTTCATCGATGGTAGAGCCACGCAATCCCATCACGACGGAAGCGCGCTTGTAAGCTTAGAATATTTCTATAAACAAATGGAAATTTTAATCATATTCATGATATCGTCACCTACTCGCTTGAACGTTTGGCGCTAACTTTAACGCCGTTCCGCATACACACACAGCCGTGGGAAGCCGCGTGAAGGCGAGATTCCTATAGCGATACATTACACAACCGTCCTGTGGCAATATCATACTTGTATAATTCTCACGCCTGAAACCCCGAGCGTCTGTTCGCATTGATACCTAGAAGGTTTATATGCGTATTTTATATTTCATCAAACACTTCCAGTGCTGTGCGGGCTCCTGTAGAGCGTAACGATGCGTAATGGTGCATAGTGGAACAGGCAGACCAGGGGCACTTGGAACGTTTCATGATGATAAATAATTCTTGCCCTTCATTAAGTAAAATGATGATAAATAAACACGAAATGTATTTACTACCAAAGTCTTAATGTTTCTCCATACTCTCTTTCGCCTATTATTGCCGATAATTTCTTGTCAATGCCTTTAAAATGCTCCACCGTAAGACACAATTATATACCACACGCGCGCCGCTGTGCACAAACAACAAGAATAAAGAGGTAAATAATCTAAGGCGTCCGAGACAGTTGTTTTTGGATAGAGCAAGTTCCCATCTATACAAGCGAAACATAACTGGCGAGCAAACGCGTGCATTTTCGCTCCCGAGAGGGTAGTCATGATTAGACGCCACTAAGGACCTCTGTGGTTGTTGTGTAACCCGTACTGTCGCGCCAAACCAACACCAGATGGACAGACCTGCGGACTTTTACGCCCTAAATCTTTGCCCCCTTAAGGATAATGGTGTTAGATCCGCGTTAGAGCGTCTTAGCCGAGGCTCCAGACCGCTCGTGACATGACCCTTATAGATAGGCACAGATGTGCATATAGGGTCGTCGGTGTGCGAATTGGAACTCCGAATATATATCGAAAAAGACAATGTTAATTACGATTGTATTTACAGGCTAATCCTATTCTGTCTATCCTGGCTATCCTGTCTTTCCGGCTATCCTAGCTATCCTGTCTTCCCGGCAATCCTGGCTAGCCTGTGTTTCCGCGATTACAGCGCACCACGAAGAGTTGTGATTCAACGTAGTCTCCGTCGCCATCTTAATTCTAGTAGTCGTATGTTTATAATCATTGTAGTCGTGATCACTGTTATAATTCTAGTAGTCGTATTTATAATCATTGTAATCGTGATCGCTGTTATAATTCTAGTAGTCGTCTCTATAATAAATGTAGTCATCATCGTTATAATAATTATAACAGTAGTTATCGCCATCTTAATTCTAGTAGTCGTATGTATAATCATTGTAGTCGTCATCAGTACAACAATTATTATCGTTCTCGGTATCATAGTTTGCACTCGTCATACCCCTATACTAATTGTACATAATAAGAACAGCAGAATTGTATAAATGCGTGTATGGGTTACACATTGGATTTATGTATAGCCGATTGTGACGGAAACCGCAGACCATGCACTTTGTTTTGTGAGTAGTCTACTAGTCTTTATCTAGGTAACTTGCTTACTTTCATTTCCTTTCCTTATTAAATGACTTTAAGGAATGACTTTCATTATTCATGTTAAAAATAGCCCCATTTACATTCCTAAAAAGTATAATTTTTTAGTTATCTACGTATCTTCTTATATACTAGACGTTGGTATTGGATGATTTTAGCGACAATAGAATCATGCAGAAACCCGACATGGCGTCGAAACTAAGTGAGTGCTGCTATTCGAGGGCAACGTAGCTATACGTGCACATGCTATACAGTGCGTCGTGATTCAGTGTAGCAGTCATCGCCATCTTAATTCTAGTATTCGTATTTATAACCATTGTATAGTCGTCATCGCTATCATAATTCTAGTAACTATCTTTATAATAACTGTAGTCGTCACCGCCATCATTGAAGCTAAGCGAGTGATGCGACGAGGGCATCGTAGCTATTATACGTGCGCATGCTACTCAACCACCCGTATACAGCGTGAAGAAGTTGGGTAAAAAAAACCAGCGACATTCGCCGACACTCTCCGTCTGTTAGATGCTTCAGCGTCTCTATACTCTCCTAGCTCCTCTATACTAATTAGCTTCGCTTGCTTCCCCCTGAAAGCTTCGCCGCTTGCAGATGCACGCAGGCGAGGGGCAACCCAACACCGCCATCACGGTCGTCAACGACGCTCATTCGTCCGGGGAACTGAATGCGTTTTTGTTGTTGCGCGGTGTTTGTTTACTAACACGCTGACAGGCCGGCGCTAAATATTTTGCTTTAATGAACAAGAAGCACTGAAATGAAAATGACACGTGCGACATATAATACACGTAGGAACGCGGTCGCGTGAAGACAGCAAACCCTGTGTAATATCCAGAGGGTAGGTTTATGTTAGGATGATCCGACATCACGTGTAAGACAAGCCGTGTCTCTACTATTCTGTTCTCTACTGTTCTGTCTCTGCGTCTGCCTCTGTGTCTATCTCTGTCTCTGTCTCTGTCTCTATCTATGTTTCTGTTCTCTACTATTCTGTCTCTCTGTACTGTTCTACTGCCGCTGATCGCTTTAGCATTCCCGACTTGGCCATTGATATTTAATGTTGAAGTGCATAAAAAATATTGGACATTTAAAGGCAATTCTGAGAGTGTTTCCCTTATTGCCTGATAGCCCAACGTGAAGATGGGCATATTACGTTCTACAGAGCAAACCTGCCGTGTTAAATGTGTTAGGACTGACAGCTGTATGCCCATCACCTTTCTTACGCGAAGTAATAGGTAGGGTTTGCTTGAAAGAGAAGCGCTTTACTCGGCTTCAGATAACGGTGGTTATCCGAATACAATACATAACTAATAATACCGAATTTTTACAAAATAACAACACGTGTATATTGCCTTCTAATATACATATATGTCATACGTTTATTAGAATATACGTTCGTATTTTACACGACACATCGCGTGTTTGACAATATCCCTATGTAAAACTTACTCTTAACTATAACCCCGAGCAAAATGTTAAAGCAAGCTATAACCATATTCCTAACATTTTTTTTCCGACGGGTTCTTAGAAATATCGCGAAGTATATATAGGTTCTAGATCGCAAAGGTTATCCAAATACAAGTTACACATGAAGCATCGGCTGAGATTAATTTCAATCCGCTCTCTTATTATATATATATATATTTATTATATATATATATAATTTTTATATAGTGTTTTCACATTAACAATATGGTCCAGCCATAGAAATAATATACTAGGTCTCTATATCTATGGGTCCAGCCCACTGAACTATAGCCCACTGAACTATAACAGTTATTGTTATAGTTCAATAAACTATAACAATGTTATTGTTATAGTTCAGTGGTCCAGCTATAGCGAGTCAATTGAATCTACAGCTAAATCACCTCCTTTGCATGTGAGACGAGGGAATCTCGCACGGACCAGCCTCCTGTGGTGACAAGGATGGACAGTGTGTTAGCAGCGTTGATCCCACCGGTTTAGCACGAAGTGCGTTATTCACAATTTAGGCATTACGGGCGAACCTGATCCGAAAACATTTTACTCGAAAGTATCTTGTGTCTTTCACCGAGCCTCTACGACGTCTATGTGAAACTCAAGCACTTGCAACACCCAGCCTTGCGCTGCGCGGTGTTTTGTAAATGGCAACCAATGGGACGTTGATCGACTAGTATAGCAGTCGGGTAGAAAGTAAAACAGTGGATGAACACTCACAAACACACGCACGCACACACGCACGCACGCACGCACACACGCACCCTCATAATACATACTCACTCACACGCGTGGCACCACGTGACGCGACACACAGCGCACACACACACACACAATCACACACACCACACACAGGACTCACACACACACAGCACACACACACACACACACAGCACACACACACACACACACACACACACACACAACACACACACACACACACACACAGTACCCTTGATAACTATAATTACTATTGATTAATATTTCACAAACGCGATTCTAATAACTTCATAGTTAACTTAGAATACTAAATCTAACAACCTATTCGCCATGTGCTTCCTGTTCCCAGCAGATAAGTCAAAACACGAATATTTATCTATTCATCATGATTTGAAGTCAATCTTCATTAATTTATTGTCATTCATCTCATCGGATTCATGTGATTTGTCCAAGCTCATTGATTGTATAATTTTGATGTAATTCTTTCAGTTTTATCCGAAAAATATTGTACATGTTACGATATTTATCAAGAGTGGCATAATAAGTCTATTTATGCACTGCTTGATTTATTGGCGCCTATCGATTAGCTGCGAGTGAATAATAATATATATTATTTCACTCCCTGATATTATTAACACGTTAAAAGCATAAAACAGCCGATTTAACATAATCTAGTCGAATTATCATGTAATGTGGGGCCAAGATTTACGTTTACGTTTAAAAATGCCAATTTGACTTCTGATTTTTGGTCTGATGGATATAATAAATACACTGCTACAATTTTAATAATAAAATTAGTTAAAAATAACTACAAAAAACGATGGCATTATAATCGGCTACCGTGAGCAAAAATTAAATGACGTAGAGTTAAAGTCAGTAAAGTAATCACGATAATTCAGGAAATACCCGTGCCTTTGACGGATCTTTATCTTCGATTAGATTATGTAAAATTTATTTACTTGCGTTTAGATTTCCAGCTTTTGAAATATTTGAATCGTACTAGTCGCGTTATAAATTTATTTACTTTGGTATTAGATTCCCAGTTTGAAAAAATATTAATTCCTACTATTCATTAATGTTCGCCTGATAGCTCGCGGCTGGCGGACAACAAGCCGGGCCAACAAGATGAATGACACTGTGTTCCAGGGCTGGAGGCTAGATTTGACATTTACTACCGTGACAAGCGACAACACGTGAGTATACGGGTGTAACCATATAATAGAATAATATACTAGTTAGACTCGATACTATTGTCTAGTGTCTATACTATATAGTATACTACTGTATACTAGTTAACCGTGTCTCTATCATGTTTTCTCTGGGCATAACAGCCGCTAGGCTTCAGAATTGCATCAGCTAGTCTAAGCGGACATCCATCCAGAATTCCTAACCTAAAAACTATGAAATGGGGGGGGGTTTACGGACTAGGCGGTCTTTTTATTAGTTAGAAGTAATATTCGTGGAGTACGTCCTACCCGCGTCAACCCTGTTAGCACGTACCTCACTCACATATAGTTGCCATCGCTGTGCATTTGTGCCTGCGTGTGACGACGCGCCCCCGTAAACGTCTTCGTCTTCGTATTTGTTTTCATATCCTAATGATTTTCATATGCCGCGTTTCCGCGGCGGGCAATTGGGTAAGATTATGACGCCGGTGGGTGGAAATCAACAAACATCTGTGTGTTACGTTGCCTCCGAGCGGCACGGCAGGAAAACCTTAAAATTAACACATAATTTGGAATTTTTGTACAAATCCTGCTATTCACAACAGAAAGTGGTGAGCAACAGTGAGAAACAATGCTAGCGTACAGCGTATGTGTGTGTGTGTGTGGTGTGGTGTGTGTGTGTGTGTGTGTGTGTGTTGTGTGTGTGTGTGTGTATTGGAGAGGGCGTGATAGTTGATTGATATACCGTTGGTAGCTAAAAATTATCAAGAGCAGATAATAACACATGTGTCATTATCTGCCTCTTGAAAGTTATGTTGTTGAATGAATTTAAATGGCAAATTTCGAGCAACTATGCCAGGAAATGTGTGTGTTGTGTCTGTTGTGTGTGGTGTGTGTCTGTGCTGTTGTGATGGTGTGTGTGTTTGTGTGTGTGTGTCGGTGTGCCGCGCGCGCGCGCGCGCCGTGGTGTGTGTGTTGTGGTGAGTGAGTGAGTGAGTGGCAGAGAACGCTACTGCTACGTACAGGACGTAAGAAGAAATGGACGCCGGCCTGATAGATGCACACGGTAGAAAAAAACAATAAATGTAAAATTATAACTATAATATAATATAATATAAATATAAGATAATATAATATAATATAATAATATAATATAATCAAACATTAACATAATATTAATATAATATAAGATAGAGATAATATAAGATAAGATAATATAAGATAATATAATGATAAGATAAGATAAGATAATCTAATCTAATCTATATCTAATCTAGATCTAATCTAATCTAATCTATCTTAATATGATATAATATAATATAATATAACTAAATATAATATAATAAATAAATATAATATAATATAATTATAATATAATTATAATATATATAATTATATAATATAATAAATATATATAATATAATATAATATAATATAATATATATTAATATAATATAATATAATATTATATTGTAATATAATAAATGTAATGTTATAATGTAATGTAATGTGATGTAATATAATATAATTATAATATAATTAATATAATTAATATTAATATAATATATATAATATAATATTATATAATATAATAATAATATAAATTATTCAAATAATATATGATAATATACTATTATAATTATATAATACGATTTGGGAGCGAGGTTATTGAGTATTTAGGGTAAACGTTGGTTAAGTTCCTCGTTTATTGAGTTACGCTTATTAAATCATAAGTAGACTGAGACTGTTTATCTGGGATAGTCGCCTGTTCTCAGTTCGCATATGTCATGGCCGCTCCAGTCGGACAGTATTAGTATTATATATAGAGCTACTCCCGATTTCCACATATAACAAAACATTTATCGCCTGCTATGCCTCGAACTGCATTATAAGCATATATTTAATTTTGATTTAATATCAAAGCTGTGCGTACGCGAAACGGTCTTTAAAATAGAAATTGATAATGTCAAAAAAGTTATAGTCTATTCAATAGGTGATTGCTCTCTGTAATGCTCAACTAAATCCGACCATCCTTCAAAACTGTTGTTATTTGTTCACAATTTTAATAGATGGCAAATGCGTTTAATGAATTATACGATACTCCTTTAATTAAGAAACTCCGTCCTGTTTTAAACAATACGCTTGGCGACAACCCTTCTCTGCGTATAAGCGTTATGTATGCGATAGATTAACGTATAATAAATAAATATTAGTTCGTCCTTCCAGACCCCTAATTTTTCATAAGGGGTTTTCGTATTGGCATGTAGTAGAGACAACAAAGAGCTACTCCATATGTTTCGCCGCAGTTGCATCAAACTTCGTTCTTTTGCCACACTATCTCTATTTGGCTGAGTGCTAAGGCACGAGAGGCAGTGTGTAGCCATTTTTCACGTTTTTGGTATGACCCGGCCGGAACGCCGCTGCATAGATAATTCAACGTAAAACGCGCTGTAACAAGCGTAGATCTTGCCTTCGTATGTGGAGCAATCGTTGAAACCATTAATCCTCTCGCGCCGATTCTGTCGAAATAAAGTTGCGACTGAAACTACTGCACGTTTTTGTCATTCATTCATTTCGCCATCGACACCCAGAACGATGTGCTAGTACTAGCAGTGGTATATATTATAGTGTGATGTGAGTAATAATATGTCTATATTATGAGATTCCTGCTAGTACTACTGCTGACAGCAGGCAGACAGACAGGCAGGCAGGCCAGGCAGCAAGCAGGCAGGCAGGCAGGCAGGCAGGCAGGCAGGCAGCAGGCAGGCAGGCAGCAGCAGGCGGTAGGCAGGCAGGCAGGCAGTCAGCTCAGCCAGTCAGGCAGGCAGCAAGCAGGCAGACAGGCAGACTCATCAGGCACTTGAAGCGATGGATAAATATGCTCTATATTTTTACGTGTAAGTGTGCAAGTAGCGTGGCAGCAGCGCAGGCAGCGTGCGTGCGGTGGGCGTGTGTATTGATGTGCTGGAGCATTTGCAGCACGGCTTGTCGGCAATAATAGGTGAAGAGAGTAGAGAACCATTAAGACTTTGGTAGTAAATGAGATTTCGTATTTATTTAGCATTATATTTTATTGAAACACTCCAAGTGCCTGTGGGCAGACAGTCAGGGCCCGCGCCGCCGATACAGACGCGCGATATATATTGTGTTAGACACGTCATGGATTGGGGACAGCGCCTCGCTGCAGCTCTCCACGCGTTAGCTCTAGAACTACAAGCCCTTCGTTCTGCCAACACACGCGTAGCTCTAAACTACAGCCCTTCGTTCTGCCACACGCGTTAGCTCTAGAGACTACAGCCCGTCGTTCTGCCACACGCGTTAGCTATAGAACTACATGCCCTTCGTTCTGCACACGCGTTTACTCTAGAAACATACAGCCCTCGTCTGCACACGCGTTAGCTCTAGAAACTACAGCCCTTCGTTCTGCCACACGCCTAGCTATAGAACTACATGCCTTCGTTCTTGCCACACGCGTTAGCTCTAGAACTACAGCCCTTCGTTCTGCCACACGCGTTAGCTCTAGAACTACAGCCCTTCGTTCTGCACACGCGTTAGCATCATAGAACTACAACGCCCTTCGCTCTGCCACACGCGTTGCACTCTACGAACATACAGCCTTCGCTCTGCCCACACGCGTTAGCTCTAGAACTGACAGCCTTCGTTCTGCCACACGCGTTAGCTCTAGAACTACGTACAGCCCTTCGCTCTGCCACACTCGTTAGCTCTAGAACTACAGCCCTTTCGTTCTGCCACACGCGTTAGCTCTAGAACTACAGCCCTTCGCGTTTGTTGGGCCACACGCGTTAGCTCTAGAACTTACAGCCCTTCTTCTGCCACACGCGTTAGCTCTAGAACTACAGCCCTTCGCTCTCGCCACACGCGTTAGCTCTAGAACTACAGCCCTTTCGTTGTCTGCCACACGCGTTAGCTCTAGAACTACAGCCCTTCGCTCTGCCACACGCGTTAGCTCTAGAACTACAGCCCTTCGTTCTGCACACGCATTAGCTCTAGAGTACAGCCATTCGCTCTCCCACGCGTTAGCTCTAGAACACAGCCCTTCGTCTGGCCACACGCGTTTAGCTCTAGAACTACAGCCCTTCGCTCTGCCACAGCCGTTAGCTCTAGAACTACAGCCCTTCGTTCTCCACACGCGTTAGCTCTAGAACTACAGCCCTTCGCTCTGCCACACGCGTTAGCTCCTAGAACTTGACGCTCTTCGTTCTGCACACGCTTAGCTCTAGGAACTACAGCCTTCGTTCTGCCACACGCGTTAGCTCTAGAACTACAGCCCTTCGTCTTGTCCACACGCGTTAGCTCTAGAACTACAGCCCTTCGTTCTGCCCACACGCGTTAGCTCTAGAACATACAGCCCTTCGTTCTGCCACACGCGTAGCTCTAGAAACTACAGCCCTCGCTTGCCACACGCGTTAGCCTCTAGAACTTATCAGCCCTTCGTTTCTGCCACACGCGTTAGCTCATAAACTACAGCCCTTCGTTCTGCCACACGCATTAAGCTCTAGAACTACAGCCCTTCGTTCTGCCACACGCGTTAGCTCTAGAACTACAGCCCTTCGTTCTGCCACACGCGTTAGCTCTAGAACTACAGCCCTTCGTTCTGCCACACGCGTTAGCTCTAGAACTACAGCCCTTCGCTCTGCCCACACGCCTTAGCTCCAGAACTACAGCCCTTCGTTCTGCACACGCGTTAGCTCTAGAACTACAACCCTTCGGCTCTGGCACAGCGCGTTAGCTCTAGAACTACAGCCCTTCGTTCTGCCACACGCGTTAGCTCTAGAACTACAGCCCTTCGCTCTGCCACACGCGTCTGCCACTACGGCTTCTCGGAGCGCGCGCACGTGGGCCCCAGCACGATCCTTCTTCATCTTATCGCCTCCTCCATCTTGAGTTGCTGCTACCGGTGGGGCATGTGAACACCATTAGCCGCATATGGCTCCCAAATGGCACCTATATACCTTCCATTGCTTCTATGTATACCACAGAGACGGTCGGTTTAGTTAGCGTGCATTTTTCACGTATCTGTGACGCCCCGTAGAGACCATGGGTCAGTAAAGGTGTACAATCTTGAACCCATATTTCCGCTACAGGTGGTGGACGTATTTTGCCAGATAAATCTCCTGTCCTGTTTGTGTATATACATTATTTCGTCGAGCCGTTATGTTTTGTCGTGGGGGGGACGTCATCGTTTTCTCCATTCATGCCCGCGTACCCCTGGAAAAAAGCCAACGCCATCACTGCGAACACATCACTGTGAGCCGCGTTGCCGTTATAGATTCGTATCGCATTCGATGATTGTTAATATTAGTAGCGTTTATCGCAATATCTCGCGTAAAGACAGCTAGCCATCGCCGCGTAGTGCACACGCTGAATTTATGTATACTGGGTTAGTGTACGACGCTCGTACGTTATGTAGATGTAGTCGAACGTCTGTTGGTCTTGTGCAACACATCTGCTTGCCAGATAATTCACTGATGAGCTGTTTGTGGTGAAATGCATTAGTCGTGCGTGAATTTGTAATGTATATATATGACACGAGAACGCTGTAGTTATTTAAAGGTCAACGGCGGGCGTCTGCGTCGGCACGTGGAGCGCCACCTACAAGATCCTTTACAATTTTAAAAAGTAGAATTGGAATCCAAACCAAGTTTCTACGCCACCCGTGTTAAAGGTATGCGCATTGCTGCGCAGCCTGCGAGTATCTAGGTTATGTGCAACTGAGTGTTATTCTGGAATTGAATTCTTCCAATCCGTTGACAAGAGTGACGCCGTTTTAGCGCTATAGCTATATGGATTTTGTGTGTAACCGTTTATAGTTGCATTTAACGTACATTAATATATAATTATGTAAAATTTTATACGCGGTGCTGAAGATAGGGTCTTCTTTCGTGGACCTAATATTCGTTCTTCCGTCTATACGCTGTTAAATCAAATCCCCATGGGTTTTACAGAACCCGTTAATTAATTGAACGGTGGACAAAAATGCCATAACTGCTGCATGATATATATTGCTTATATTTCTGTTTTATGTATACGTATTAGAAAATACCTATCGTAAATAATAAATAATATACATTAATCATGTTAGTGATGACTTATTAGAAAGATGTACAAATTATATTGATACATGACAATTATTGCAGTATAGGGTACCTGACCGTTAGAGCATAGATGAAAAACGGGGTAAACTATATAACAGTCAGCTAAATAATTATCAAGCTGTCAATGCACATTTAATTGTGATTCCGGGTGAATGGCAAAGGCAAAATTTATATTTATCAAACATAAAAAACATTTTACGCAACTATATAGATCTTTATAAACAGGCTATAAATAAAGAATACTGTATACGCTGTATATTTCGCGATGGTTTAATTTTTGCGAATTTCGCGAACGCGTCCCCGACCGCGAATAATTCATACGGAATAATACCGAATAATTCATAATTCACCGACCGCGAAAATACCTGTATGCTAAAAATATGGCGTATACAGTATATCTATACTAAATATAGATTTTCATACTTAATACACAAATAACGAATAAACATGATTTATTCTATATCTTACCTCTCAATAAAGTTTTTTTTATGGGGGATTATTGGGGGCGGGGGTCGTGCTTGCAGATAAATGCGGTAGGTATGAATAATAAGTAGAAATTATTAACATGACAATTTAATACAGTTTGATGTTTCCTAAGTGACGATCATGGCCGCTAGGACCGATTGCGTTACACAAAACTTGATGTCGTCTCAAACTATTAACGAAGCTAGATAAAATATTGGCGATCGATCGAAACTTCGCCCCTGCTTCTACTCGTGTATAATACATACGTTTTCTCGGCGGACGTATATATTTGTGTATATTGTATATATATTTGTATGTGTATATATTTGTATATATGTGTTAATTCTTTCAGTTTTATCAGAAAAATATTGTACATGTTACGATATTATGGCTATCGTATTAGCTGGAGTGAATAATAATATATTATTATTCACTCCTGATATTATTAACACGTTTAAAAGCTAAAACAGCCGTGTTAACATAATTATTCAATTATCATGTGTGTGGCAAGATTTACGTTTACGTTTAAATGCCAATTGACTTCTGGTTTTTGTGTCTGATGATATAATAAATACACTGTACAATTTTTAATCAATAAATTAGTTAAAAAATAACTACACAACGATGGCATTATAATCGGGTGAGCAAAAATCAATGACGTAGATTGAAGGTCAGTAAATAATCACGATAATTCAATAAATACCCGCGCTTTGACGGATCTTTATCTTCGATTAGATTAGTAAATTTATTTACTTTGGTATTAGATTTCCAGTTGGAAAATATTAATCGTACTAGTCGCTGTTAATAAATTTATTTACTTTGGTATTAGATTTCCAGTTGTAAAATATTAATCGTACTAGTCGTTGTTCACCTGATAGCTCCGCGGCTGGCGGACACAAGCCTGGCAACAACGATGATGACACTTGTGTTCCAGGGCTGGAGGCTAGATTGACATTTCTACCGTGCAAGCGACAACAGTGAGTATACGGTGTAACCATATAATAGAAATAATATACTAGTTAGACTCTATACTATTGTCTAGTGTCTATACTACTATATATATACTACTGTATACTAGTACGTGTCTCTATATATTTCTATGGGCGTAACAGCCGCTAGGCTTCAGAATTGCATCAGCTAGTCTAAGCGGACATCCATCCAGATTCCTAACCTAAAAACTATGAATGGGGGGGGGGGGTTACGGACGAGGCCGGTTTTTTAAAGCTTAGAAGTAATATTCGTGGGACGTACGTCCTACCCGCGTCAACCCTGTTAGCACGTACCTCACTCACTATAGCATCGCTGTGCATTTTGCCGTGCGTGTGAGACGCGCCCCCGTAAACGTCTTCGTCTCGTATTTGTTTTCATACTCCTAATGATTTTCATATGCCGGCGTTCCTCGGCGGGCAAATTGGTAAGATTATGACGGTGGTGAAATCAACAACATCTGTGTGTACGTTGCCTCCTAGCGGCACGCAGGAAACCTAAAATTAACAACATATTTGGAATTTTTGTGCAAATCCTGCTATCACAACAGAAAGTGGTGAGCAACAGTGAGAAACAATGCTAGCGTACAGCGTATATGTGTGTGTGTGTGTGTGTGTGTGTGTGTGTGTGTGTGTGTGTGTGTGTGTGT
>NW_014577295.1:123945-139559 GCF_000485595.1 Priapulus caudatus | reverse complement strand
TTATATAATATAATATAATATAATATAATATAATATAATATAATACGATTTGGGACAAGAGTTATTGAGTATTTAGGGTAACGTTTAAGTTCCTGTTTATTGAGTTACGCTTATTAAATCATAAGTAGACTGAGACTGTTATCTGGGATAGTCCCTGTTCTCATTGCGATATGTCATGCCGCTCACAGTCGGACAGTATTAGTATTATATATAGAGCCTACTCCCGATTTCACATATAACAAAACATTTATCGCCTGCTTGCTCGAACTCATTATAAGCAATATTTTAATTTGATTTAATATCAAAGCTGTGCGTACGCGCAATACGGTCTTTAAATAGAAATTGAATATGTCAAAAAGTTATAGTCTATCATAGGTGATTTGCTCTCTGTAATGTCAACTAACATCCTTCCAAACTGTTGTTATTTGTCACAATTTTAATGGATGGCAAATGCGTTTAATGAATTAACGATATCTCCTTTAATTAAGAAACTCGTCCTGTTTTAAACAATACGTTTGGCGACACCCTTCTCGCTATGAAGGCGTTATGTATGCGATAATTAACGTAATAATAATAATAATTAGTCGTCCTTCAAGACGCCCCTAATTTTTCATAGGGGTTTCGATTGCGCATGTAGTAGGAGACACAAAGAGCTACTCCATATGTTCCCGCAGTTTGCATCAAACTTCGTTTTTCCACACTCTATCTCTATTTTGCTGAGTGCTAAGCAGAGAGGCAGTGTGTACCATTTTTCAAGTTTTTGGTATGACCCGGCCGGGAACGCCGCCTGCATAGATAATTAACGTAAACGCGTGTAAAAGCGTATAGATCTTGCTTCGTATGGTGGGCAGATGTTGAAACCATTAACTCTCTCGCGCCGATTCTGTCGAAATAAAGTTGCGACTGAAACTACTGCACGTTTTTCAGTCATTCATTTCGCATTGACACCCAGACGATGTGCTAGTACTAGCAGTGTATATATATAGTGTGTATGGGAGTAATATAGTCTATATTATGAAATTCCTGCTAGTACTACTGCTGGCAGGCAGGCAGGCAGGCAGGCAGGCAAGCAGGCAGGCAGGCAAAGCCAGGCAGGCAAAGAGCAGGCAGAGCAGGCAGCAGGCAGGCGGCAGACAGGCGAGCAGGCAGGCAGGCAGTCAGTCAGTCAGTCAGGCAAGCAGGCAGACAGGCAGACACACAGGCACTTGAAGCGATGGATAAATATGTGCTCTATATTTTATGTGTAAGTGTGCAAGTAGCGTGCAGCAGCGCAGCAGCGTGCGTGCGGTGGGCGTGCGTTTGATGTGACTGGAGGGCATTTGCAGCAACGCTTGTCGCGGCTAATTAGGTGAAAGAGAGTAAGAAACATTAAGACTTTGGTAGTAAATAGATTTCGTATTTTATTTTAGCAATTATATTTTATTAGAAACACTCCAAGTGCCTGTGGGCAGTACAGTCAGGGCCGCGCCGCCGATACAGAACGCGCGATAATATTGTGACTTAGACACGCTCATGGATTGGGGGACAAGCGCCTCGCTGGACGAGCTCTCACCGTCGGTACTCTAGAAATACAGCCTTCGTTGCTGCCAAACACGCGTAGCTCTAGAACTACAGCCCTTCGTTCTGCCACGCACGCGTTAGCGTCTAAGACACTACAGCCGCTTCGTCTGGCCAGCAGCGCGTTAGCTTCTGAGAACTAACATGCCCCGGTTCGTTCTGCCACACCGTTAGCTCTAAGAACTATACAGCCTTCGCTCTGCCACACGCCAAGAGCGTTAGCTCTAGAAACTACAGCCCTTCGCTGCTGCCACACGCGTTGAGCTCTAGAACTACAGCCCCTATCGTTCTGCCACACAGCGGTTAGCCTTCTAGAACTACAGGCCCTCTCGTTCTTGCCATACACGCGTTACCCTAGAACTACAGCCCTTCGCTCTGGCTCACACGCGTTAGCTATCTAGAAGCTACATGCGGCGCTTCGCTGCTGCAACTCACGCGTTAGCATCTTAGAACTACACGCCTTTCGTTCTGCGCCACACCGCGTTAGCTCTAGAACTAGCAGCCCTTCGTTCTGCCACGACGCGTTTAAGCTCTAGAAGCTACCAGCGCCTGTCGTTCTGCCACAACGACGTTAGCTCTAGAACTAACAGGCCCTATCGTGTCATGCCCCACACGCGTTAGCTCGTAGAACTACAGCCTTCGCTCTGCCACACGACGCGTAGCATCTAGAACTCAGCCTTCGCTCTGGGCCACAGCGCTTATGTCTCTAAACTACAGCCCTTCGTTCTCCACACGCGTTAGCTCTAGAACTAGCACGCGGCCTTTGTTCTGGGCACACACGTTAGCTTCTAGAACTACAGCCCCTTGCCTGCTGCCACCAAACGCGTTAGCTCTAGAACTACAGCCCATTCGTTCTGCCACACGCGTTAGCTTCTAGAACTACAGCCCTTCGCTCTGCAACAGCGTTAAGCTGCTAGAACTACAGCACTCGTCGCTTTGCCCACACGCGTTAGCTCTAAGAACTACAGCCGCTATCGGTTCTGCCACCACGCGTTTAGCTCTAGAAACAGGCCTCCGTTGGAAGCCTTAGCTCTAAACTACCTCGTCGCACACCCGCGTTAGCTCTAGAACTAGACAGCCGCCTTCGCGTCTGCGCCCACACGCGTTTTAGCTCTTAGAACTAAAGCCCTTCTGCTCTGGCCACACACGCCGTTAGCTCTAGAACTACAGGCCCTTCGCTCTGCGCACATCACGCGTAGCTCTAGAACGACAGCCGCTTCGTCTCTGCACAGCGCGTTAGGCTCAGGAAACTACAGCCCTTGCGTTCTGCCACACGCGTTAGCTCTAGAACTACAGCCGCTTCGTTCTGCCACACGGTCTCTAGTAGCTTTCGAGCTCAACGGGTTAGCTTAAAACTGAACAGCCCTTGCGCTCTGGCCAGCACCGGATCCTGCCACTACGGCTTCTCGAGCGGCGCGCTAACATGGGCCCCAGCACGATCCTCTTGCATCTTTCATCGCCTCCTCCATCTGAGTTGCTGCTACCGTGGCAGGCAATGTGAACCCATTAGCCGCAATATGGCTCCAAATGGCACCTATATACCATTCCCATTGCTTCTATGTATACAACGAAGAGAGGCTGGCACTATAGTTAGCGGTCGCATTTTTCACAAGTATCTGTGACGCCCGTAGAGAACCATGGGTCCAGTAAAGGTACAATCGTGAAGCCCATAATTTCCGCTACACAGGTGTGGACGTCTATTTTGCCAAGATAAATCTCCTGTCCTGTTGTGTGATATATACATATTTCGTCGAGCCGTTATGTTTTGTCGTGGGGGGACGTTCATCGTTTTCTCTCATTCAATGCCGCGCGTAACCCCGGTGAAAAAAGGCCAACGCCCATCACGCGAACACATCACTGTGAGCCGCGTTGCCGGGTTAGATTCGTATTCGGCATTCGATGATTGTTAATGATTAGGAGCGTTGTTATCGCAATAATTCGCGTTAAAGACAGCTAAGCCATCGCCGCGTAGTGCACACGCTGATTTATGTATACTGGGTTAGGTCAACGACGTCTCGTACGTTATGTAGATGTAGTCGAACGTCTGTTGGTCGTTGTGCAACACAAATCTGCTTGCCAATAATTCGACCTGATGAGAGCTGTTTGTGGTGAATGGCATATAGTCGTGCGTGAATTGTATGTAATATAATGACACAGAACGCTGTAGTTATTTAAAGGTCAACGGCGGCGTCTGCCGTTCGGCACGTGAGCGTCCAACTACAAATCCTTTAGCAATTTAAAAAAGTAGAGACTTGGAATCCAAAACCAAGTTTCTACGCCACCCGTGTTAAAGTAATCGCGCATTGCTGCGCAGGCCTGCGAGTATCTAGGGTTATGTGCAACTGAGTGTTATTCTGGAATTGAATTCTTCAATCCGTTGACTAGAGTGACGGCCGTTTTAGCGCTATAGCTATATGATTTTGTGTGTACACCGTTTAATAGTTGCATTTTAACGTACATTAATATATAATTATGTAAATTTTATACGCGTGCTGAAGATAGGGTCCTTCTTCGTGGACCGATATATTCGTTCTTCCCGTCTATACGCTGTTAAAGTCAAGATCCCATGGGTTTTACAGAACCCGTTAATTAATTGAAATCGGTGGACAAAAAATGCCATAACTGCTGCATGATATATATTGGCTTATATTTCTGTTTAGTGTATACGTATGTAGAAAATACCTAATCGTAAATAATAAATAATAACATTAATCCAAATTAATATGACAATTATTGGCAGTATAGGGTAACCTGACGCTTAGAGCATAGGATAAAAACGGGTAAACTATATTCAGTCCAGCTAAATAAATTATCAAGCTGTAATGCACATTTAATTGTGATTTCCGGTGAAATGGCAAAGGCAAAATTTATATTTATGCAAACTATAAAAAACATTTAGAGCAACTAATATAGATCTTTAATAAACAGGCTATAAAATAAAAGAATACTGTATATCGCTGTATATTCGGCGAATGGTTTAAGATTTTTGCGAATTTCGCGAACGCGTCCGCCGCACCGCGAATGAATTTATACGGAAATAATACCGAAATAATTCATAATTCACGCGAGCCCGACGAAAATACCTGTATGCTAAAAATATGGCGTATACAGTATAAATCTATACTAAGATACTAGATTTTCCATACTTAATAACAAATAAGTAATAAACATGATTATATTCTATATCTTACCATCTCAAATAAAAGTTTTTTTCTTATGGGGATTATTGGGGGCGGGGGGTCGTGCTAGGCAGATAATGGCGGTTAGGTATGAATAATAACGTAGAAATAAATTAACATGACAATTTAAATACAGTTTGATGTTTCCTAAGTGACCGATCATGGCCGCTAGGACCCGATGCGTTACACAAAACTTGAATGTCGTCTCAAACATCTATTAAACGAACTAAGATAAAATAATTGCGATCGATACGAAAACTTCGCCCGATAGCTTCTACTGCGTCGTAAATACATACCGCGTTTTCCTCGCGGACGTATATATTTTGTCTATATTGTAATATATATTTGTATGTGCTATATATTTTATATATATATATACTATATATATCTAATATGTGTGCTGTGTGTTGGTGTGTGTGTGTGGTGTGTGTGTGTGTGTGTGTTGTGCTGTGTGTGTGTGGCGGTGTGTGTATGTGGTGTGGTTGTGTGTGTGTGTGTGTGTGTGTGTGTGTGTGTGTGTGGTGTGTTGTGTGTGTGTCGTGCGTGTGTGTTGTGCGTGTGTGCGTGCGTGTGTGTGTGTGTGTGTGTGTGTGTGTGTGTGTGTGTGTGTGGTGTGTGTGTGTGTGTGTGTGTGCGGTGCGTGCATACACCAACAATAAAACACAAGCGCATGCGTTTGATGCGCCTTAACGACGCTCCCGGCCCAGATCTCACCTCTGCCGGTTTCCACAATCACAAACTCGTAAACCGTCGGCGAACGTTTTATTGCACGGCGGTTGTTAGGTCCCGTTTATGTAATTTGTCGCAAATTTCTACTTTACACGGCCGCGCGCGATTCCCAGACGCGACCCAACCGCACAGGGCGCTGTCGGGTAGCGTAACCTGACCAGGTCGATTGCTATTTCATATTGCCGCGGTTTGTTGTAGTTTTTTCCCTTATCTGCAGCGCAGCTATTTGCGGACGAAGCTCCTCGTCTTGTGTGGCGCTGAGAAGGCGACGTGACGATGCGGCGAAAAGTGTTTTGCACAAATAAATATTCGCGGATAGGCAATCCTGATATCTTCTTGTGTGATCGCAGCTAGCTAGAGCTCCGGCCGCATGCTCGCAGCCCATCACTGTTGTCTCTCAGCGTAAAAAACTCGCCCATGCTCATGTGTGCTCCCCCCCCACTCATGCTGATCACACGGGCACCTGATTTCTATATTATTATCAGTGAATAATAGTAGATATATAATTTATTATTCATCTATTATTATTCACTCCTGTTATTATTGTATCGGTACCAGCAATTAACGTAACAATTCTATGTTAGTACGAGGGGCACAAGACGTGAGTGTATGTATGTATGTGTGTGTGTGTGTGTAATGTGTGTGTGGTGTGTGTGTGTGCGTGGCGTGCGTGTGTGTGTGTGTGCGTGGTGTGTGGTGTGTGTGTGCGTGCGTTGTGTGTGTGTGTGTGTGCCGTGCGTAGCGGGCGTGCGTGGCGTGCGTGCGCCGCGCCGCGGTGTGTGGGTGTGATGAGTACGTGTGTGTGCGTGTGTGTGTACGTGTGTGCGTGTGTGATGCGTGCAACTAGCCGTGTGTGTGTGTGTGTGTGTGGTGCGAGTGCGTGGCGTGTGTAGTAGTGTCGTGCGTGCCGTAGCGTAGCGCGCGTGGCGTGCGTGCGTGCGTGCGTGCGTGGCAATGTGTGTGTGTGTGTCTGTGTTAGTGTTCGTGTGGTGTACGTGTGGTGGGCGTGTGTGGTGGTATGTGTGTGTTATGTGTTGTGTGTGTGTGTGTTGTGTGTGTGTGTGTGTGTGTGTGGTGTATATGTGGTGTGTGCGTGCGTGTGTGCGTTCAATTCGCGTCTGTATTAAGCGGAAAATGCCGTGCCTTTCGCTGCATTGCAAGACACAATATATATTTATATTTATATTTCTTATACTATATACCTTAATTACTATTATACTTTAACTTGTTTTTTTTCTTCCGCAGTAATAACGGCGCAAGAGCTGGCTCGCTTATACTAAACGTGTCTTGACGTCTAACGAGATTTTTTTTTTCAGACCGGGCACCAGAGTCCGCCTTCCACAGGTGTTGAAATCGCCGACAGGTGAAACGAAGCCCCCAAAATGGGCCGGGGCTAACTCACATTGCGAGAAGTAGGACTAATGCTGAAGTGGGACTCACTAGGGTATGTCAATTTTACAAGCGTGAATGTCTAAAATCTAAATTTATAACTATATCTATATATTGCAATATAAAATATCGAGAGCGCATACACCGTTTAACATAGTCAACATAACATAGTTTATGTTACTCTTGCTGATTGATTTCATTGTGCGAAGTGCCATTAGTGAGTCGCTCCCGATGAGGAAAATTATTTCACAGATCGTTTCCCCGACAAACTACTGTGCTTTTTTCTAAACTTGGGTCTGTAGCCCCCTCCCCTGCAACCTAGTGTCTGTAGCCCCCCTCCCTACTGCATGGGGGCATACGCGTCGCGAACACAGATCTCCACTGTGCTACACGAAACATTTAGCATAGCTAGGTATATTGTAATTAGCAAAGAGACTGATAGGAACGTAATCACTAAATTAAAAGTGTAAATTCAACAAAACACCATGATATTCATTAAGCAAAGGCTTTGAGATATAGCACCAGATGTCATGTAGCACACATTTCGCCATCTGTCGGCCAATCTCAACCCTATTAGTGTTACTTCAGTGTATCGCTATCGCTATTGTAGAGAGGTATAGTGATTTATTACCTATGTCAAACTAGTGCAAGGCAAGGAGTATAAGGAGTATTTGCTCTCCATTTTAAAAGTAATATTTCAATAAAATGCTACCTCATGTATATAATAAATGCTGCTGGACATACAGCTATCTATACAACACACATATCGCCATCTATTGGCTAATCTAAACTCCATTGGTGTTACTTCAGCGAGGGAACCCTATTGGCGTTGAAGAGAGGCATAAGGATATATGTGACCCGCTCCAGCAAAACCAGGATTAAGTAGGAAATTCTACAAATTGAGTTATGTGCATATCTGAGTAGATCATTTAATTACCTTTAAAATGATATATAATATTTGGCTATATCTAAAGAATTGACCGATCTACAGCAATTTGAAGATCGGAAACCGACTTATTCCGGAATATGCAGCTTTTGAGATAAAGCGTTCCGGGTAAGGGGCCCAGTCGGGGATGAGCGGTCAGGGGCCTTTTTTTTTAAATTAAAAATGATCATAAAAATCTAGAGATATCTGAACCTATATATCCGGATTAAATATGCACTTAGGAACTTATTTTTGTGAAAATCTCATTTTTGTCTATGTAGGCCATTTTCAGCATTGACATGTGTGCGTGCTCATTACTCAAAACAATGACTTGCGACTTAGTCCGTATTATGCTGGAGCGGGTCACATATTCTTCATATGATTCTAGAGCCAGGAATATTTGGGCTTCATTTTAAAATTGTAGCTTTAACAAAATCTGAGTTTATTTGGTAGATATTGGGCATGCGCTAACGCGGTCTTCCCACTTTGCCACGGGGGAATTCGGTAAGACTACGCACCTTATGACAATTAAAGTGACTGGTAGGTATCAATGAGATATATTAATCTCTATGTAGCTCTTTAATGAGCATATGCTGTCTAAATTAAAATTAAAATGTCAATAAAAGTGCTTCAGTAAAATTTTAATAAGGGTGCTGGGCATACGACTACATGTAATATGGCGCCATCTACTGGGTAATTTTTATTTCATTAGCGTTACCTCAGCGAGGGACCCCCTATCTAGGTTGAGAACGATGTAAGTGTACCGAATGAACTGTGAACATATTCGTAGTCGCACATGCATACATGTATCGGCCTCACGCCACCGTCTGTGCATAACACCCACGGTACAATACACTCCGAGTGCAATACATCTAAGTTTAGCTCTGAAAATAGTTTAGGATCGTTTTGTAACTTCAGTAACTTGTTCTGCAGAAAATGTCCTGTCTAATGGAGTTCGTGTAGCGTTTATCCGATTAAAAGATTGTTTTTAAAATCTGTTTGTTTACGTCTAAAAATCAGCAGCGACATTATCATACATTGATATTAACTTGATTTACATTGACTTTGATATTGACTTTAATTACATTATGATACTTGATATTAACATATCGAAAGGTTCAATCACTGTAGCCTGCCCGGTCGGCTCGCCCGCTCCCAGGATTATGAGATCACGATACAGGATATCACACGATAGAACACATAAACTATATTTTCTTTTGTTATTATTCAATCGGTATTTTATTTCAGTATCAAACTGCAGTTGCTCATCGCTATACATGTCATCTTGATGATATCAGGAGTGAAGAGATTCAAATGTTCAATTGTTGTTTTTATCAATTTGTTTTTATTTACTCCTCATAATAAAGTGGTGACAAGTCGTTTAGATCCTCTTTCTTGTTGGTATTACACAGTTAGCCTACTAATAGATGGCACCAGACTGTCAAAATTTAAATGGCGGCTGCATGTACAGCGGTTTTGATCATTGAATTTGATCATTTGCTATACTGAACATTATTAATTATTGCCGGGGCAGCAGACGCATTTGACATAGTTGAGGCCTATAGGATCCAGCCATTCTTCCCTTTAGCGATGGC
This sequence comes from Priapulus caudatus, assembly GCF_000485595.1. Classification (NCBI taxonomy): domain Eukaryota; kingdom Metazoa; phylum Priapulida; class Priapulimorpha; order Priapulimorphida; family Priapulidae; genus Priapulus; species Priapulus caudatus. Next base: position 130,185 of record NW_014577295.1, on the reverse strand, counting down.
GGTGTTCCACGCGCAGGCTGCTGCACGTCGAAGTTTTGAAAAACACCACAGAAAAAGAGAAAGAGCTCCATCTTCGCTAGCATCTCGCCGAGGCAAACGCGCCAACCTGTAACGCAGCAGTACATTCACATGATCACCGAAACGTATCAACAAAATGTAATACGCAAGAATAGCAAGAATAATTTAATTAGATATAATTTTAATACGTATACTTTAATGTTTTTCTACGTGTGATATATTTTATATTTATATTACATATATAATTAATATAAATATAATTATATATATATATTTATATGTATATATGTATGTTATAATTTTTTAGATATACTAGTGATTCAGCTACACAATAGCCTCATGAAATAGAACCCCCCCTCTCACACACATGCCACTCTCGTACGATCACACACCCTTCTGAATCTTATTTGAGTAGTGGGCGCGTAGTCTTGTAAGCAAACGATACAGCCGTTAGTTTTGAAACATAAAAAAAATATTCTAATGAATATTGAATATTATTTGTGTGTGTGTAGCGTATAATTTACACCTATTTGAACTGAAAATTATGTGAGGAACCTAGTAGGGTCATGCATCCCTTTAAATATATCTTGAAAAGCTTGCTCATTGCCACCGTATTATTATATTTACCTATCGAAAATGAACGATGCGTCGCATTTGTTGTTAAGTTTTCCATTTTGCGTCCAGTACCGGCCGGGGTCAAAGTCCTCCGGATTCGGGAAGGAGCAGGGGTCGTGGTTGGCAGCCCAGAGGTTTGCAAAACACTGTGGTTCCCAGCCGGGATGTGGTAAACCACGGAAGTTAACGGCTCTAGTCGTGGCATGGGAATCGACAGCGGGCTAAAGTCGCTGCCATTTAAAACGAAGATGAAAGAATTAGAATCGAATTCTTAAAATTATAATGAGTGACATCAGAAGATAAATTAAATTAGATTTGATATACAAGTTCTAACGTTAATATGCGTCAATATCGTCTCGATGAAAGTATTGTAATTTAAAAAAAATACCGCGCAGTCGCGCGGTCAATCCAGATACAAAGCAATATATCGAAGATGAGTAGGATAGAAGTTAGAACCTCATTTCCCCCGTAAAGACGCGATAAATCGCTTGCTATTTATTAGGAATTGTTTATTACTTCATATACTGTCGCGTTACACCACATGTATGAATGATCAAGAAATAAGCGCCGATGCCAAGAGCCGGTCAAAGGCGAACGATTTCCACAATCTCTCTCGCTCTCTCTCTCGCGCGCGCTCTCCTCTCTCTCTCTCTCTCTCTCTCTCTCTCTCTTCTCCTGAACCATCAATATTTATTGATATCATCTAAATTCCATTGATAGTGAAGCATACTGTGCGCATACAACCAATATACGTCGACGTAAACTGACAATGAAATGTCGACTCATTTGCGCGTTTTTACACGTTGAAATAATTCATTTTCATCCGCGTAAGTGTGCTAGAATGCGTCAATATAATCGACGTTTTCTTTTACCTATTCTTTGAACTTCCATAAGAGTGGCTTCGGTGTATGGCATGTTAGGTTTGTCCTTGAGGGAAACCGCACGACCACGACCAACCACCTCCTCGATTTCTCTCTGCACGCTCCTCTGCACATCCGGGTAGTTGATCATGTAGAGAAAGACTCCAGTAGTGTTGTACTCGTGGTTTCAGAGCCAGCCGCAAACAGGTTTCCGACTATGTACGGCATCTCCTTCGCTTAAAGACAACTAGAAAATTACTGTGTAGTCTAGCAATATACTGCCATGCGCACGACATACACACACGCGTGCACGCACGCACCCACCCACGCACGCACGCACACACGCGCGTACGCACATACACACATACACACGCACACAGACACAGACGCGCGCACGCAACGCACGCTCACGACACCACACACACACACACACACACACACACACACACACACACACACACACACACACACACTACATGCTAACAAGTGCCCATTAACACCCTACACCTGACGGATGTATGCGTAAGTTAACTAGAAAATTATTGCAGTATGATGTCATATTGCTATACAGCTATGTTGCAATTACATATTATTAAGAGGCTGTTAATATCGCGTACAAATCTTCCTTATGAACATAGCATCACAATCACAATTCACACGCAATCACAATCGCAATTCACACAAGGTATCAACGGGCTATGTTACTATATAACTATATACTAAGCGTTGCAAGCGGCCGAAGTGAGTAACCTATAGGTGGCACCATTCAGCTGCAAATTTTTACCAGTGTAGGGTATTTAGCTACTTTTACAGATCATTAACATATTCCACGTGAGCGTCCTTTTTCCCGTTATCCTTCCCCTGAGTATATCATCACAACACCTTAACCACTGTATAGATATAGCTTGTGTTATACTCAGCGAAGCAGCTTGCTCGACAATTTTTGTTTTGATATATTTTTACTTTTAACTAGTGCCTAGCATCTGAGCTATAACGTATAGCGTTAGCAATTCTGCGAAAAATGCTATTTATTGTTATATACATTTATTTGAAAAGGTCGACTACCCGTGAATGTAGTCGGTAAATCCCCGCTTTTCGCTCGTCCTCGATTTGCTTCAGATATGCATCGATGAAGTCCGTCACCGTTTCTCCGTCGAACTATCTCGATGTTCCTCACGCGTTCGTCGTGAAACGCATTGATGTTCTTGCTCAGACGAACCATGTTCTCGATGACGTCACCGCCGAATCCGGGAACGAAGCGAAGAGCGGGCAGGTAGTTGATTATTCCGAATACGCGAGTGTCCGAAGATCTCGTCATCATCCGCAGTAGATTCCGGAATTCCGGATCGTCGTAATCGAACCGGTTTCCGTACACGATGCTGCAGATAACGTTGGATACCGCGTTTCCGAGTAGTAGCTGTGGATCGAACGCCGCGCTGTTCATCTTCGCGATCTCCTGCTGAAGAAATGCGATCTCTTCGTTGATCTTTCCTTCCAACGACAGCTTCCCCATGCGAAATCTCGTAAACGCCGATAGAGCAAATTTCTCTGTTCTTTCCAATGGGAGCGTCGGTGGTGACTAGACCTATATTTTACACAAGATAAGCAACCCATGCACATACATAACATCAGGAGCGTATAATTCTATATTATACGCTCTTGATATAATAATATTATATAATATATTATATATATAATATAATATAATATAATAGTATATAATAGTATATAATAGGAGTAGAGATAGGAGTAGTTCCCTATTATCTACTCCTTATATATATATAAGGGCATCTAGATCTACTCCACAATCCAATGGGCCGCATGTTGGGCATCCTAGCTCTAGTACTATAGCCCTTGTTGCCACAGGCCTATGCAACAATGTGCATGCCTGTGGCAACAATTAAGGGCTATAGTAATCTAGGACCTAGGAGTCTAGGAGCTAGTAATCTAGGAGCTAACGCTGAAGCTTCCTAACGGTAAGGAGCACGCAAGCTCATATTGACATATCTGTTACCAATGCACCGTCTTTAAATAAATAAATAAATAAATAAAATAATTAAATAAATTAGAAAACTAGTTGCATCCCTACCATGACGGACTCCATTTTCGTCGCTCTGCAGTTTGCGGCTGAAGAAGTGATTCGGTCTGCCCGCAAACACGTCGCCCATCTTCAGAAACGCCTCTTTGATCGCCTCGTAGTCGTTCAGCACGACTGCAAGTTTCGGACCCATGTACACAGTAAACACACTGCCGTACGTCTTCGCCAGCTCGATGAAGACTAAATGCGGGTCGGGTCGGTGCGTAGCATGGGCATGCTGCCGACGACCGGCCACCCTCTCGGCCCGGGCGGCAACCCGCTCGGCCGCCGTCCCACGAAGAAGCTGAGAACGCAGCACAACAGAATGGCGATGGCGATAGCGATTCCGAGGCGATCGTCGGTGAGCGAGTCGAGATTAAGGACGGCCATTGCAGCGATGATATGGTCAGCTGAACGTAGCTGCAATGCTGTGTGTGTGTGTGTGTGTGTGTGTGTGTGTGTGTGTGTGTGTGTGTGCGTGCGTGCGTGCGTGTGTGTGCGCGCGCGCGCGTGTGTGCGTGCGTGCGTGCGTGGGTGGGTGTGTGCGTGTGCGTGTGCGTGCTCGTGCGTGTGTGTATTATATATAGTTCAAAATGCGCGTGAGAGAACACGATGGCTAGCCACGCATCGTATATATATGAGAATATTCACTCGCGAGCTAACGAATAGACCCTTACTTTGTCATTATCAGGATCGACCTTTATCGGGTTTTATTCCCAATACGGTTGAACAGCAACGACAAGCGAAACGTATCGATGACGTCACTGTTCTGATGTATGTACGATACTATATTGCACAGCCTATGCCTGACGAGCTTGAACCGTTCTACAGCATATGTTTTGGGTGTTGGTTGACTCAGCCTAGTTCCTGTAGCCACCTTCGTGTTGTGTGTGAAACGGTGAGTTTTTGGCTCGTTTACTTGTCGTGGCGTATTGATATTACGTAAAAATTAACTGATAAGACGCTCTGATATAAACAGACAATATATAGATATTATACATAACTGTTAAAAACGCTCTGAGAAAGAGTGAGTTCGTCTTGAGCACATGTAGTTCCATGAATCGATGTAAACTGCCGCTGAAGGGGTCGTTGTCGTATAAGGTACTACAGATATGTACCCGAGGTACGTATATGTATACACAATTGTGTACCAGACCTGTATCTTCTCAGCATATATGTGCCCTGTGTTTACATAAACGTACCTGCCCTTGAGATGGAGATCGAATGAAGAAGGTCATAGAGGAGGAGTAGGGGGCAGGAGGAGGAGGAGGAGGAGGAGGCGTGTGCGTGCGTGCGTGCGTGCATGCGTGCGTGTGTGTGCGCGCGTTTCTCTCTCTCTCTCTCTCTCTCTCTCTCTCTCTCTCTCTCTCTCTCTCTCTCTCTCTCTCTCTCTCTATCTCTTTCTCTTCTCTTTCTCTCTCTCGCGCGCTCTCTCTCTCTCTCTCTCTCTCTCTCTCTTTCGCTCTCTCTCTCTTCTCTCTCTCTCCTGTGCGTTCGATGCGTGTGTGTGTGTGTGTGTGTGCGTGCGTGCGTGGTGGTGTGTGTGCGTGCGTGCGTGCGTGCGTGTGTGTGTGTGTGGGAATGTGTGCGTGCGTGCGTGCGTGCGTGCGTGTGTGCGTGTGTGTGTGTGTGTGTTGTGTGTGCGTGCGTGCGTGTGGTGGTGTGTGTGATGTGTGTTGGTGTGTGTCTGTGTGTGTATGTGTGTGTGTGTGTGTCTGTCTGTCTGTCTGTCTGTCTGTCTGTATTTCTGTGTGCGCGTGTGCGCGCGCGTGTGTGCGTGCGTGCGTGCAGTCGCGTGCGTGCGTGCGTGCGTGCGTGCGTGCGTGCGTGTGTGTGTGTGTGTGTGACGTGTGCTGATCCAGGCAGTTTAGCTGAAGGGGTCGTTGTCGTATCAGGTACTACAGATATGTACCCGAGGTACGTATATGGTATACACAAGTGTACCAGACCTGTATCTTCTTATATATATGTACCCTGTGTTTACATAAATGTACCTGCCCTGAGATGGAGATCGAATGAAAGACGGTCATGGAGGAGGGGTAGGGGCAGGAGGAGGAGAAAAGAGTAGGGGCAAGGAGGAGGAGAAAGAGAGGAGGAGAAGGTGAAAAGGTGATGGAGTAGGGGAAGAGGAGGAGGGGATGGGAGGAGAAGGAGGAGAGAGGAGGCGGAGGAGGAGGAGGGAGAGGGGAGGAGGGGGAGGAGGAGCGAAAAGGTAATGGAGATGATATGAAGACGTCGCGTCATGGAGGAGGAGTAGAGGGCAGAAGGAGGATGAGGAGGAGGAGGAGAGAGGTGATGGAGTAGGGGGGAGGAGAGGAGGGGGGAGAGGGGGAGGAGGAGAGCGGAGAGGTGATGGAGATCGAACGAAGACGTCATGAGAAGGAGTACAGAGGCAGGAGAAAAGGAGGAGGAAGGGAGCGAGGGCGGAGGAGAAGGAGCGGAGGTGATGGAGATCAAATGAAGACGGTCATGGAGGAGGAGTAGAGGGCAGGAGGAGGAAGAGGAGGAGGAGGAGGCGAGAGGGGAAAAGGTGATGGGTAAGGGAGGAGAGAGGGGAGGAGGTCGGAGAGGAGCGGAGAAGGTGCATGGAGATCGAATGAAGATCGGTCAATGGAGGGAGGAGTAAGAAGGCAGGAGGAGAAAGAAGGAGAGGGCTGATGAGGGGGACAG
>NW_014577295.1:90993-122396 GCF_000485595.1 Priapulus caudatus | reverse complement strand
CACGCAACTCACGCACGCACGCACGCGCGCACACGCACGCACATACACGCACACACACACACACACACACACACACACACACACACACACACACACACAAATATATAGTCTAACTAGTATTATTTCTATGGATCCAGGCATCATGATGCAAGAGAAGAAGAAGGCGAGTATAGCCGTGATCGGCGCTGGGCCGTCTGGACTCATAGCCTCACGGATTCTGAGCAACCTTCCCGGATTCGAACATGAGGTGTTTGAACGTTGCAGCAGCGTAGGTGTGTGCGCCCCCTCTTCGGTATAAGGTGGTAGGAGTTCCGAGGAATGCTAAATTAATTCAAAAGCTAATGCTAAAGCTGATGCTAATGCTAATGCTAAATTAGGCTTTGGAAAAAATTCAACTGGATTCTTAACATTGATCTTTCGGTTTTTAAGTTTCAGTTTAGGTAACCATATTAACAAGAGCTAATAATATTATCATTAATTATTATTAATTATATTATTGTATGTATTATTAGCTCTTGATATTATTAATAACGCGTTAACTGTTTAAAAACTAAAATGCTTTCCGATACTGGCCCATCGCGGCATCGCCCCCATCCCATATTTCCAAGCCAAGATACAATAGAGTATTTAGTAGTACGATAGTATATAGGATATAGGATGCAATAATATTATCAGGCGTGTATACTATAGAGATTATATTTTCGATATTATACACTCCTGATATTACATAGTACTACAACTAGTAAGTTACACGCGCGCACGTGACGTTTCCCACTCATATATAACCCAAAGACACAACATGAAAGTGAGTTTATATAGCATCACAGCAATTTCGTTTTTGCGTTGCCTGAATTACAAAAAAACGAATTCTCCCATTTTCAGGAGGACAGTGGGTATACACCGATAGGACTGGTATTGGTGAGGACGGATATCCGGTTCACTCGGCCGCCTATGCAAATCTGCTGTCGAACGGAACCAGGCGACTAATGGAATTCCCGGATTTCAAGTTCCCAGATGGCACTCCGACATTCCCAAGCCGTGCTCAGGTGTTAATCATCAGGATTGTCATAATATAGACTCCATTATGACACTCCTTGTGTCATCGTGCTGCATTTAATTATTAGTCCAAATAGGACCATCCAATGTATGTCTGGAAACCATTAAATCGGTACTTCCCTGATTATTAAATTAATAAAAACAAAAACGCGATCCTTTACTAGAAATGCCAATCGTGGCAATGAAATCGGAAACCGTTCAAATCACTTTAATTCTGGCGCTTGAACCCGCAAATGATTCCTGTGTCTCTCTGTGGCACAGAGCTACAATGGATTTCAGCAGCTATAATTCTTTCGTACGTTACAGATACACAAGTACCTTGAGTCGTACGCTGACCATTACCACCTACGTGATCGCATACATCTGAAGCACATCGTGACATCTGTCAAACGCATCGACGGTGGCGACGCCCATCGGCCGAGGTGGTTACTAACGATCAAGAATACAACAACGGGAGCCGAGCGCACGGGGGAGTTTGACGCCGTGTTCGTGTGCACGGGGCATTACTCCACGCCGTACATCCCGACTATAGCGAGCATAGAAAATTTCCGCGGAGTTGTCCTTCATAGTCACGACTACCGCCACCCGGAGCCGTATGCTGGTAAAAGCGTCACAATACTGGGAGGCGGGCCCAGTGCTTTCGATCTAGCTCTCGATCTCGGTCGACACGCATCAAACGTGATCGTAAGCGTTGGTCAGGCAGACAGGTTGAAACTACAAGAACAATACGCTGCGGGCAAACTGCCTCCAAACATCATCGTCGTAAAGTGGCCAGAAGTCATCGGGGAAAACGCAATCCGATTTGCCGACAGAGATTCAGCCGATGACGTCGACGCTATCATCTACTGCACGGGCTACCGCCACAGCTACCCGTTTCTGGACGAGTCGTGTGGCATAACCATCAAAGGCGGGAAACGCGTGCGCCCTCTATTCAAGCACATGATAAACACAAAGTACCAGACGATGATGTTCATTAATGCCATGGTCAACGTTTTCGACTTCACTTTGGCTTATGCGCAGGTTCCTTTCGCAGTGAAGATACTCGACGGTTCCCTGCAGCTTCCCAGCGAGGAGGCGATGAATGCCGACACGGAAGACGAGTATGAGCGCCGTCTGGCGGCCGGCAAGACTCTGTACCATGCGCACAGGTGGGACGATGCCACCACGTTCAGTTCTGAACACTACTACACAGATTTAATAGCGTACGCGGGATTGGATCACATGTTGGTGGGCGAAAGCCAGGTTAAGATACTCGAAGCAAGAGTGGTGGACAACATCTACACTTACAGAGACGAGGTCAACATTTGAATATATATATATACAGGCCCGTAGCCAGCTTTATATTGGGTGGGGGTTCGTTTTTAAATTTTGGCAATTTGTGAGGGTGCGAAGCGACCGAGCGGGGGAGGGTGTGGGAGAGGGGGTGTCCGCACGATGGAGATTTTGCCATTATTACACTAAAATGGAGCAATCTGGTGCATACCTGAGGTGAAATTCTTGCAAATATATATTTTTTTGCTTGGGGGGGGGGAGTTCGTGCGAACCCTCGACCCCCTGGCTACGGCCCTGTAATATATATATATATATTATATATATATATATATACAATATATATACAATATATATATATGTATAGGTATGTCAATAGTCTCGCCGGCGTTACTACTGATTTCACCGTCTAGATTTCAAACATAATTAATTCAATCAATAGAGCTCTCTTAATTATTGTGCTGGGGTAATTTTATGTATCTGCATAAGCGGGGTAACCAGCGCTTCAAACGCTGTAGTTGTTGGGATTATTGTAGCATATTTTCTCAGAAAACCTTTGATCGAAATAAGAAAAAATCAGCTCATCTGCGTGATTGTGTGGAGAGTTTAATTACTACATATTCCTAAATATTGTGATAACTATGTAGATCAGTTAATTTAGATGTAATAGTGATGCGCTGTTATTGCTATATACGAGCAAGCGAGCAGAAGTAGAAATCGCAGTACAGTAAAAACCCGCGTATAAGAACATAGATTTTTCCAAGTTAGCCTCAATATGTTCTTATATAAATGGTGCTTACTGAAAAATGAGGCTCAAAAGGTTCTTAAATAGGTTCTTAATTGTTTCTACTTTTAATATGTATAAGCTCATACTTGATTCAAATTGTGTTAAAATTTTCTTACAAGGACTGCAATTTTTGCTAATTATAATACCCATGATGGGCTACAGTGTAAGTTTTTCAGTGCTTACCATACTGTATGATACAGTATGTATCCAAGGAAACAAAACAATATGCAAAAAAAAGCGTGCCAAAAAAAGGTGCTGGCACATTCATCGGTATTGTTGAGCTCGTCTTTTTAAGTCTTCATCTGCATTGAATTAAGAACCTACTTTAAAATCTTAGCCTAAAACAGGTTCTTATGTAAAGGGGTCTAAATGGGAAATTTTAGCCTAACAGGTTCTTAAAATCTATGTTCTTATACGCGGGTTTTTACTGTAGCGCATATTTTGCACTCAACATTTCTAATATTAAATTTGAATTACATCATTCATACTTTTTCTGAATTATATGTTATCATGTTGTTATCGAGTTAACATATACCGTGTAAATTTGCGTATGTTGTCGTGGAACCGACCTATAACTTTCATTTTACACACGTATTTAGCAATTAAATGGTTCTGTCAACCGCCGGCGTTTTACAATTAGCACGTAATTAACTCCTGCGACTGCGTAGCCGTGTGATACACTTATCAGATGCGTCTTTCGTTTTAGAATGGATTGCTTGTCTCTTCATTTCGGTTATAGAGTCTAGTTTAGGTGAACGAAGCGAGGAGACACCTTTGGCAACACATGTCCAATTATTATTTATACGTTCGTTGCGAGCTGGGATTTTATTATAGGGCTACGTTCGTTGGTAGCTGGGATTCATTAATAGTCAGAAACCAGAAAATAATAAAAAAAATAAAAAAAATAAGTCTATACCATATGGCCCCAGTGTCATAGAACGAAATTAAGTTACAACTTTTTGATGTCCCTAATCAACGATGGAAGTAGTAATTAAGCTATGGAATGAAGACATTGAACCTGGCGTGTCAAAATATTCAAAATATTGAATTATAATATATCTATCTTGGTTAATTTTTACTCAACCGTGTTGATCGAGTAAAACTTAACCAAGATAGATCTATTATCTACCAACCGAATGACCTTATTTAATGGGTTGAATTATAATTATTTCTCGTGAATTACACATTGCATTATAATATAACCCAATGCAAATGTTTAAATACTCAATGCATTAATTCGGGAAAATAATTATATATTACAAGAATTGCAACACATTGATTTGGACAATTTTCAATATCACATTGGTCTTGATTAGCGTGGAAATGGAGAAGGCACACCCACATGGTGAACGGGGAACTTATAACGATTCTCACGCTGTATGATTCGCACGCACGCACGCACGCACACACACACACACACACACACACACACACACACACACACACACACACACACACACACACACATATCATTACCGGGTTAACAATAATAGCAAAAGTAGCATATGCTACGGGCGCCGCGGTTTTAGGGGCCCGTGGTTTAGGGCGGCTCCATTATAACAGGTTAGGGATATTTCTCATAGCTCTCAGCTCCTTTACTCGTTCCACATCTCGCCACCAGATGTAAAAACTCAATAAATAATAGGATAATAAAACTCAAAATTTATATAGACACATGTCTTCGCTATAATCTCTGTGAGACTGTGAATATTGAGTTTATTGAAGCGCAATTAGATTAATTAATTAGCAAACATGCCCGCGCGGTATCGCTCATAGGCTAATATACGCACGACTATGGGCGGCAGGAAAGTGTATCACGCGAACGAGTTGGCTTATAATTCTAGAATTCTAGATACATATAGACACTCTTAGCTATAATCCCCGTGAATTTTGAGTTAACGGATGCACGATTAATTTAATTAATTACCAAATATATGCGCGTGGTATCGCTCATAGGCTAATATACGCACGACTATGGGCGTCAGGAAAGTGTACTAACTCTCATATCTCGCGAACGAGTTGGGTTATAATTCTAGAAATTTAGACACATATACACACATATAGACACATGTCTTAGCTATAGCCTCCGTGAATTTTGAGTTTTATTATCTTATTATTTATTATTATTTATTGAGTTTTTACATCTGGTGGCGAGGTGTGGAACGAGTAAAGGAGCTGAGAGCTATGAGAAATATCCCTAACCATTATTACATATGCTACAGACCCCGCATTAGCATCCGGCCCTGGCATATATATCACTGTAACACACTGTAAAAAAAACACTGTATATATTTTGACGTTTCAAGACGCCGATGGGCTGATTTGCGTTTGGCGCGAACACTGAACGATAGCTGCGATACCTAGCGGCGGCTGAAAATGCCCTTCCCATCTGTAGATGGGTACCAACCTGCCGAAGACTGTGTACCACCGTAGCTTGTCTATGCTATTACCAGACTATGCTATTAACCGAAGTAAAAAGACATGTTGTGAGTCTATTGTTTCCTCGTCCGGGTTTTGGTCGAAGTGTTGACAGTAAAGTCTAATAATTTGTAGCGCTAACACGTAACAATGCCGACAAATCCAGTATTTGATGTGGCAAAGTGCCCGTTGAATAGCGTTGTTGTCTATCAGGATCGCGCTGAGGTTTGCAGGGTTGTAAAGGCCACGTTAAAGACCGGTAGCAACGAAGTGGTCGTGAAAAACTTCTCAGCCGGCGTTGACAAGGATTCGTTTCGGTATGGACGACAGTTGTACTTTCTTATTTTTTGTACAGTCCGCTTAGCTCAGCTGTTAGTACTGTTACAGTTAATGGTAGCCACATTGTATGAATAACTTGGTCGCTACTTCATGAGGAATTAACTTTGAGTCTTGTCCTGACTCGTGGCTCTACGCACAGGCACTTGGAGCGTTTCAAAATAAATACGAAATGTATTTACTACCAAAGTCTTAATGTTTCTTTACTCTCTTTCACCTATTATTGCCGACAATTTCCTGTAAATGCCGTCCAAATGCTCATCTGCAACACACTGTCACACGCTGGCCGCCGCACGCTAGCTGCTGCACACTGACACATAAATATATAGTCTATATATTTACGCAGTGGCTACGCGTCCGGAACCGGTCGCCTAGCCTCCAGGCTACGCGTCTGTACATCCACTCACACAGTGATCGCGCTACCCGCGTACATGCATGATTGCGCAACGGGACGCTCTGCTGCCGTCTATCCTTTCATCCGTCCTCTCGCTCTCTCTCTCACACACACACAGCTCTCTCTCTCTCTCTCTCTCTCGCGCCTCTCTCTCTCTCTTCGCTCTCGCGGCGTCTCTCTCTCCTCTCTCTCTCGCTCGTCTTCTCTCGCTCGCGCTGCTGCTCTTCTCTCGCTCGCTCTCTCTCTCTCTCGTCGCTCTCGTCTCGCTCTCGTCATCTCCCTCTCTCGCTCCTCTCTCTCTCTCTCTCTCTCTCTCTCTGTCTCGCTCTTCTCGTCTTCTCTCTCTCGATCTCTCTCATATCTAGCTCTCTCTCGATCTTCTCTCTCTCTCTCTCGCTCGTCTCGCTCTCTCTCTCTCGCTCTCTCTCGCTCTGCTCTCATTCGCTCTCTCTTCTCCTTCTCTCTCTTCTCTCTCTCTCTCTTTCTCTCTCTCTCTCTCTGCTCTCTCTCTCTCTCGCTCTCTCGCGCGTGTCTCTGACTCTCTCTACTCGCTCTCGCTCTTCTCTCTGCTCTCTCTCTTCTCTCTCTCTTCTTCTCTCTCTCTCTCGCTTCTCTCTCTCTCGCTCTCTCTCTCTCTCTCGCTCTCGCGCGTCTCTCTCGTATCTCTCTCTCTCTCTCGCTCTCTCGCTCTCTTCTCGCTTCTCTCTCTCCTCTCTCTCTGTCTCTCTCTGTGGTCTCTCGGGGTCTCGCTCTGTCGGCTCTCTCGCTCTCGCCGTCTCATCTCTCTCTTCTCTCTCTCTCGCTCTCGCTCTCTCTCTCTCTCTCTCACTCTCACTCTCACTCTCACTCTCACTCTCACTCTCACTCTCACTCTCACTCTCACTCTCACTCTCACTCTCACTCTCACTCTCTATCTCTCTCTCTCTCTCTTGCTCTTTCTCACACGCACACACACCTCTCTGAGGCTCTCTCTCTCATGCATACACACACATACACATTCCCATTCCCTCTCTCTCTCTCTCTCTCTCTCTCTTTCTCTCTCTCTCAGACTCACACACACACACACACGGCAATCAGCAGAGCGTCCCATTGCGCATTCATGCGTGTACGTGTCGCAAGCTCACTGTGTGAGATGGATGTCCGGACGCGTAGCCTATAGCGGCTCCTCGTCCGGAACCGGTCGCGTAGCCACGGCCATATATTTATTAGCCCGACCTAGCTCTAGAACTATAGCCCTCCTCTCCGCCGCAGGGACTGCGGCGAAGCGGAGGCCTATAGTTCTAGGGCTAAGCCCGACCAGGCTGTGTGACTAACGTCAATATACACAATCTTATCCAGGTCTTCTAACCCTAGCAAAGACCGTTTCTTGGAGCTATATTTTTATGTGTCAGTGTGCAGCAGCTAGCGTGCGGTGTACTTGTGTGTTGCAGATGAGCATTTACAGGTGATTATAGGCGAAATAGAGTAGAGAAACATTAAGACTTTGGTAGTAAATACATTTCGTGTTTATTTACCTTTCTTTTTTTTATTGAGACGGTCCAAGTGCCTGTGGCTCTACAATACACTTAATTGCGTACATGTCGTATTTAGGCGCCATTGTTATGTACGATTCTGCCATTCTTTGACTGCAAGAATACTCCCATGTCAACTTCTGTGATATGTTTATAGTATTTATGTATCTGTATTATATCTGCATGTTTATGTGTACTTATCGGTTAATATGCATATTTGATTTATTTTGTGCTTTTCTCAGCGTTGAAGGCAAGGGTGCTGCTGTTATCAATGAGGTGACATACAAGGAAGAGCGCGTGACAGATCAAGACAGTGACACCGATGAAAAGTACGTACGTTAGGTTTAGGCTTGTACGTTAGTTATATATAGCCTCGTTAGTTGTCAAATATTAATAAGAAAAGCTCCATGCAGTGCTCTGTTATGATCTATGGTTTTGTGAATAAAACACAAGCTATGCAGATACTTGATAATTACGCGTACAACTGGTAGTTTATTCTGCCACGGTAGAGAGCGATTACACATTGATAGTTGTGTACCTACACACTAACGCATTACTACACGTTAATGTACATGCTTATATAAAAGTAGTGAAAGATCACAACATGCTCTATACATGGTTATTAGGCATGTCCTGTATTCCCGTGTATAAAGTATGGTTATGGTTATAGCTCTGGTACTATAGCCCTTGTTGCCACAGGTGTGGTGCCCTGTGGCAACAAGGGCTATAGTACTAGAGCTAGGTTATGGTCAGGTGATACTGAGGACTAGGAACTAATACTGGAGGATGCTTGTGATTATTGTTTTGCTTTAGGATCAAGACTAGTAGAGAGACCATAAGACAGCTCGAGAAGACCCTTCAGTCTCAACAGCAACGGGAGCAGCGGCTTGTTTCGCAGAAGGAATCTCTGAATGCACTTCTTACCACCGTCACAAAAGCCGAGGTTAGCTCAATCACATATTAAGTGTGATGACAGATGTAGGGGGTGGGGTTTGTTCTGCACAGATATATCGTTCTGATTGTGGTTGTGAACACTGATCTGCAAAAACAATAGCTATATTGTTTTTAATATTCAGGTAAGCAATCTTTGCTGGAGTATTACCAATTAAGTATTCAGCAAAATTCCTTGTATCAAGCCCCATATTCAGCATTAATTTCATATCATTATATTATTAAATTAAATCTACTTGTAGTAAAGGCAGGGCTAGCTCCATATGCTTGTTATCAATGTTGTTGTTGTTTTCGGTTTCTTTATTTTATACTGGACTCAAGGGTTTAAATCCACATCAGTGGAAACCCACTCCAGGAATCTGGCTCGGTCCAGTTTTGGCAGCTCTCACGCTTGTTCTCCATGTGACACGATCCAAGGGATTTACAGCGGAGAGATTTCACTGTTCCCTATCCTTCTTCACAACCTCCTTCCAAGACATCTTCGGCCTCCCACGTCTCCTTACACCAACAACTCGAACTTCACCCACTGTCTTGATGGCACCGGTGGAGCGCTGAACATGGCCATACCAGCGGAGTCTTCTCTCACGTAATAAGACATCAAGGTCCAAGATACCCAGTCTGCCCAGCAGCTCGTTTGAAGAGGCCAAATCCTCGATTGTGACATTGCAGATCCATCTGATCATTGCCCTGTCATTTCGCCGGAGGCGTTGCAAGTCAACAGATTTCACTGCCCATGTCTCGCTCCTGTGCAGCATGGCGCTACGGACACAGGTGCCATACACATGACCACGAGTCCTGAGGGACAGATGTCGAGATGTCAGAACAGGAAGCAGCTTCCGAAACTTCCCCCAGGCGGTCTTTGCTCTAATGATAGTGGCTAAATCACAGCCACCACCCGCCGAGAGAGTATCACCAAGGTAGCAGAAGGAGGGTACCACCTCCAGTTTGTCCTGCCCAATCTGCACCTCCAACAGTGGTCTGCCATCAAATGGGTGGGCATCGCCCATGCACCGCTTGCAACGGAAATCCGGGTCGTCATTGAGTCGGCCTTTTATGCCACTACACTTCTTATGTACCCAGTGTGCACAACCGCGACAGCGAACGGAATTACTCCCAACACCCTTCCTGCACACAACGCAGGGGTACTTCCCGGAGTCTTCCAAGAGGTCAAGTTCAGCACCACAAATCATGATCTTCGTCTTGCTCATATTCACTCTGAGGCCCTTCTCCTCCATGCCAGCCTTCCACACTTCCAGCCTTGCCATGCATTCTTCCAAGGAATCTGCTATAATCACCAAGTCATCAGCGTAGAGATCTTTCCAGGGGACGCCAGCACGGAACTCCCGTGAAAGGGCATCTAGTACCATGATGAACAGGAGGGGGCTCAGCACCGACCCTTGATGGACTCCCACCTTTACCTCAAACTCCTCCGAGAAACCACCACCGACACGCACACGACTACGAGTGTTGGTGTACATGCCCTGCACCAACCTCACGTTCCACTCGTCTGTCCAAAGCTTCCTCATCGCCCACCACAGCACTTGTCTCGGGACTCTGTCGAACGCTTTTTCCAGGTCAACAAAGGCTAAGTAAAGCTTCTTGTTGGCGGCCAGGTATTTCTCCTGCAGTTGACGGACAACAAAGATACCATCTGAAGTTCCCCTGCCCGGCTGTTCAGTTCCTTAAGATCAGTTGCCGGATAGAATTGTCCACCACTCTCTCCAGCACCTTCAAGGCCTGTTCAGTCAGCTTTAAACCACGATAAATACCCCTGTCTAGAGCATCACCCTTACCCTTGTGCAGGTTAACAATGAGGCTCTCTTCCCAATCCATAGGGACCCTGCCATCGCGTATGATTGACATGAATTAATCTGGCAGAATAAATGCAAGGCAAGGATGTCAGCCAGACAATTAGGAATGATGGATTTCAGAATCTGACAAAACAAGCAACCAAGCATACATATGTGATCTAACCATTTACAATTCATAGACTTTGTGGTGATCAGTATATAATAGATATTATATGTATAATCGTATGTCTATTTTCCACAGAGCAAGAAAGGACAGCAGTGGGTCGGGGATGAGGCATGGATCGGAGGGATCGAATCCTTCCTACGGATGTATGATGAGAAGGTAAATATACAAATTCCAACTACTCGCATTAACTGTATGGAGCACTCTAGATATTATCTACGATAAGTACTGCTGGACATCATAGTAATATCACATATAAGTTGCATTGGAATGTCAACCCTGAGTAATTACGTACTAGATGTATTAACTGGTGCATCGCACTATTGGGCGACAATTTATAGTCTGCAACTGATCTTTATCAGCAGTATATGACTGTAAATAAATGTTTTATAGTAGACTGCAGGCGATGGTATATGGTATTGACACAATCATCCCTCTATAATTGAACCAGGTCCGAACAAAGTCCAGCCGTTGTTGTTCTTTTTGTCACTAGATGTCACAGCTTGACTCACAGCTGGAAGAGGTTACTGAGCATGTAAATGACACGAAAGAAAAATTGGAGGTGGAACGTCAGAATTTGAACACTAAGTGTCATGGCGATTACTCTTTCTCCAGGTACAATGATACAAGATATCACTTTATTATTTATTTACTCTTACCTATTACATAAAGTTGATGGGAGTGAGTGGTGCAATTTTCTCGATGGCTGTTTGGGTTAGCTGTGTTTTTTGGGCACAGGGAGGTGTTGGTGCTCCTGGAAGCAACTGAGGACACTGAGGTAGAGTTGCATGTGTCCTATGTTGTCTTCGGTGCTTCTTGGACCCCCAAATATGATGTCCGCGTCTTTACCACCGACAGCAAGCTAAAGGTATATATCAGTGATGGACAGTCAATAAAAAGAGAGGAAATATATTTGTAATGTACTGTAAACAGGTTTGTTCATATAGTGTTCTAGGCTGTACATGGACTTTGCATGACAGATAATTATCTTGGTGGCGTGCCTTTGGGTTTTTTCTTACGGAGTAATGCAAAAATGGCTAGAATTAATTCTTGTAACAAATTGTACAGACTTATCTTTCGTGTACAATATGAAGGATTTTTACGTAATTTATGGCGCGTTATTCTAATCTGTCCACGAGGCGTGTTAATGCTGTAAATTCGATCGAGTGTGAATCGGTAGTAATTCATACCTAGTTCTGCTGTTTTTGTAGCTGACGTACTATGGCGTGATAACTCAGTCTACGGAGGAAGACTGGACAGATGCGAAGCTGTCGCTTTCCACAGCCATGCCCAGTGTCGGGGGATCCGTGGACCCATTAGAAACGCACGAACTTCGCTTGTACAGTCCCCCGCCAGCACCGTAAGTGAAAACGAGTAGAATTCTATTCGCCATGTAGCTCTAGGGGAATAACCATATGGTAATAATTAATGGGAATAATTAATAATAAAAATAATAAAAATAATAATTATAAATTAAAAAAAAAAAAAAATAAATAAATAATATAAATAATGATAATATAAATAATAATAATATGGGAATAGCAATAGGTGCCACACATTTGATAAAACATCTACTGTGTACAGTAGTTAAAAAATAATGGTTTGTGACTTGATGTATAACAACTCTTTGTTAGATAGTGTGAGTGCTTATGGAATTTCAGGAGTAGTAGTGATGCTCCAGTTATAAAATTAAGCCGTAATTAAAATGCGATCACTACACCAGCTGGAGTATCTCAGTTAGATTTGCGGTGAGTATATCCCTGTGAGCCCAGCTGCAGTATTAAAACATCGTACAATGTTTCTAGTTGGCTCGAAAAGGTGTGATGAACTTAAAACCTTTAGACTCTATTTGGTTGAGTTATACATATTAAGGGAATCAACCGAATAAAGCCACACAAGATGAAAGTAGGCCTGTTTCAGGCATGAAAATTTTCCGCGTTTCCGCGGATTTCCGCTTTTTTCCTGATCCCAGAATTGTTTCCGCGTTTTCCGTTTTTTTCCGAGTTCACATGCAGCATTCGTATTCTACCACGGGCATATGTACATGCGCACGGTTTATCGATCGTCTACTGTGGCTGGCAGCAAGCAACCTTATTGTTTTTGCCGAAGGGTAGACTGGCATCCGGCCTCACGCTCTGCTAGACAATGTACACGCTCTGCGACAAACAGTGCGGCCGCGAACCAGTCTAGCCAGAGGTGACCTTTCAGTGTACCCTGGGTTGCACGCTGGTTCTTGCGTGTGGACGTACATGTATTCTATGCAGAAATTGATAATCTGTTGCTTATTCACCTCAGTTTTATTAATAAAAGTGTTCTGCACATTATATACATCTTTTATCACATTTGTTCCTTTTAAATGCCCCTCTTTCTGCTTGCTGTTATTGATAAAAATATTTATTTAGATCCTGTGGGTATGTATGTGTTTTGCTATATGGAATTATCTTAATCCAGATTCTCTTTAATATAAGGTTAAAAATCTCATTACAGAATGCACCAGATTGCATGATTCTGACCCCCAAAATTAAAAAATCTTCCTACCGTGGGAGGGGGTACCCCCTCTTCCACACCCTCCCCTGCCTCGGGGGTTTTCAGTGTTTTTCTTTACCGGTCATTTTCATGCCTGCTGTTTACTGTTTAGGCACAAGATAGTTCTTATCGCATATTACAGGACTACATGCCAATGCAGTTAGCAATAGTCACGTTGCATTATAACATTGCAAACAAGAATTTTGCAATTGCTGTGATGTCATATGTGATACCACTATAGTATGTTCTGTATCCATAGTGCAGCATTAGTTGCTAGTACTAGTGCATACCAATATGATTGTGAAGGCTTCATACCATTTTGGTAATGTGGAATAATTTTGATAGGAAATGATGAGAGCTAAGGTCATGTAAAAGTGCACCTATTAATAGGTGAGAAAAAAATGCATAGTATATGATAAGCTACCCTCTATTGGGATTCGTCATATTCCTCCGAATACTCTCACATTTTGCTAGACATCTCTTCATCGTATTTTGGCCATTTTGCTTGTTTAAAGAAATGGCCCACCACTAGGAGTGCTGATTGGAACGTGTAGGTGTAGTTTGAACTATTAACACTGTATTCTCCGGTCTAAAACTGGGTGTAACGTGGCCCTGCAACTTCAGTAGGATGAAGCGAAAGTCGATGGGCTTCTCCTTCCGAAGCAAAGCACCGATGAGAAACGAACTTCAAGAATCGGGCCTTATGGAAAATGTTCAGTATATGGCAGCAGCGGAACCTCAAATGCTAGATGTCGCCACTGTGCAGGTAGCGAGGGAGCCGTGGCGCATTGACTGTTGTTAGCTGTGCGAAAAACCTTTCCTTCACCTGAATTTCGATCGTCGATCTGTTTCATACTTTACAACTAACACCCTCTTTGCTCTGTGTGTGTGCGTGTGCGTGCGTGCGTGCGTGAGCGCCCGTACGTGCACATGGATTTGTGCGTACTTATTCTGTGTAGCACATGTTTGTGAAAACGATACTATAGTGTGCATGTTTGGGGAATTACATTTATTTTGTTGCCTTAGTTAAATATGTGTGCGGTTAGATATTGACGTGAAATGGGAGATGGAAAGGAGCTTTGTTAGTCTCAATATTAGCAGTTATTTATATGCATTCTTGTGGCTGCATGGCAAGCAGGTATCAAGAAACCGATCCGGTGTTTCTTATTTGAAGATGCTACTGCTTAATGAGTACACGCATATTTTTATTTAATTACGTTTACACTTAAAATTAAAAAATCTAACATTCACTCATATTAATTATGCTCTACATGTGTATCCGATGTCGTGAATTGTCGGCCCACATATGTATTATATCATGTACCGTGAAAGTACATTTAACACTATGTTTGATCGTGAAAATAATTGGCATCCCCTTACAAATTGTTGCTTAGGATGACCTATGACCTGTGTGAGCCAACAGTGGGGCAGCACTCAAGTACGTTGTTCAGATCTTTTAAAAAGGAAAAACGTCAGATAGCGCCAGATTCGCTTATAGCGATTGAGGAAGCGTTTGCAGAGGTGTGTTAGCGCCATCATAGCAGTAACAGTAGTATAAAACGTGTTGTCAACTATCCGTTTCCCAACTAACTTCTGTAGTTACCCCATTATCGTCTGCATGCTATATTCGAATACGCATTAGAAGTTCGTTTTTTAACTACTTGTTTTCTCAATTAACTACTTGGTACGTCTTACCAGGGGTAAATGATGACAAATTGTTGTTGACAAAAAATCTGTCGTTATTCACCCCTGGTCTTACCTGGAATGTGGGGTAACAACTGCGTGTAGGGAGCAACAGATGTGTGCAGTGACAAGCGTTTTTTGCGAATCGATGAGCTCTCTTGGGTGTTGACAAGGCAGTAAAAGTGCAACAACGCTGCATGTAATCAGGGGTTAACAATGACAAATTTGTCATTATTGTAATAACCCCTGATATGATGTAATATCTGGTAATATCATAATCATCATATCATAATAATCATAAAATCGTAATATCATAATCAATATATAATAATAACCCCTATGATGTAATGAGTAGGGCTGTAACGATCCACCGAAATCGAATCGGATCGCGATTCTCTTCCCCCGATCCGATCCTCGATATTTTTCCCCGAATTTTCGATTCCACTTTGATACCACTTTTTTTCTCCAATAGATGGCGGCACTACACTATATGCTGTGGAGTGTTACTCACCAATGTTACTCGGCGGCTGTGCAGTGTATATATACTCTCTAGACTCTCTAGAGTCTAGTCTATTCACCATTTAGTATTCATTGGCAATGTCTAATAATTTATTATTGCAAAATAATGAAAATATAAAAAACAAGATAACATTTCAATATTTTGGGAATCGAATCGAAGGAATCGAATCGAGAGGCTAATATCGAGATCCGGATCGAATCGAGAGGCTTGTATATCGTTACAGCCCTAATAATGAGGTATTTCGTGAAAATTTGTGTATGGGAACAATTGCATGCGATTGAGTTTGGCTTGCAAAGCGTGCGATCGAGTTTGACTTTGTGACAATCCCACTGAATCTGGCTTAGATTTACTTAAGTTTCTGCCCCATTGCTCTCCACGAGAGTTTGGTGTTTAACTCTGGATTTTACTTGTCGACTGTATCCGTTGTGCAGTTATGATGGCTGGTGTGAGGGATGAATCGTCAGTAAGACCGCGAGATTTCAGTGGGGAAGAAAGATCGACATGTCTTGGCATATTTAGTTGTTGGTTGCATGAGCTAGTATTCTAGGACAGCAGGAGCTGAGGGATGCAGGGGGGCAGGGCAGAGGTTGGGTAGGGTGGCATCACTGGCATGTTAATGTAGATTTATAGCAGCCAGGAATGTGAGCAGTATAGCCAATCTAGGTTGCACATCTTTGAAACTTGTCTTTGACACATTCACCTAAGCGAATCGGAATTTTCTGCCCCGTTATGGTGATAAACACATCTTTGTAGGCCACGAAAGCGATTCAGCGTGATTCCTACTTTCGGATCTTCTGTTGAACGCTCAAGTCTGAGTGTTGTTAAAGTCATTGAGAAGAAAATCGAGAGAGAAAGGGACAGGAGGCAGTTACAGCAAGAGTTGGAAGTGGCTAGTGCAGAGGTGGGTAGGAGAACCGTCTGACAAAACATACACCAAGTCACCCTATACCCAGAATAGTCAGAAGTTCGTGATAGTGCATGCTACGGGCGATGTTTGTGATATGGTTTTCACCTTTTGCTGTTTTTTACTCATCTCGTTCTTGTTCTGTTGAAGCATGTGTGACTACTAGTCAGGTACTTTCATTTGTGTATGGCAGACGAGTCAGTGTGATAGTAGCAGGAGTGCATAATGATATAATATTCTACACATAGAGACATATTCTACACATACACAGTGTCATAATATTCTATATTATGATACTCCTGTTAGTAGTGCATGAGTAATCACTATTGGTGTTTTGCGCGACATCTGATGGCATTCGGACTGGTCTTACCGCGAAGCCAATTGTGAATATTGGTGAGGATTGGCTCTGCCTCTCTGGTGAAATGCAATAAATATGATCCTCAAGTGTATGGTGGCGCATGATCACTGCACACAGGAATTCATTGTGCATGGCGTGTATATTGTCAGTACATCTGGTTATGCCAGAGCATTTCCGGTAGAGATATGGATATAAGGGGTTGATTTTAGTAGCTTCTTCTTTTTCTCGGGTCACTACACTACATTCGACCTAGCCACTGCAGCACACAGACCCTGGCACGGTGGTTGAACACCTCAAGGTCTCCAGGTCTACAGGGTTCGGTTTTTTTGTGTAGTTGATCGAGTGAAATGCTACGTGACACATAAGAACATCTCATGCGATTGATTTGCTAAAACACGAAACGCTATGACGACGTGACTTTAACCCCTTCACTCTGTGCATATAAGTGGTCATTGTGCTTTGGTTACCTGCTCCTGTTGCTGATGTGGAAATCATCGACTGTGATGTACTGTTTCAGACTTGACATATATGCTTCCTCAGTGTGCATTGTCATAGTAATGGCACTGCGAGTAAACTTCTCTAGTATTGTGACATTCGTAAGAATAGCTGTTGTCTTTGTGGAATCACGCTGATAGTTCTGAAGGCAATACCTTTACAGTGTCTTTTCAGTGGTCCGTGTAGCCGTTTTTCGGCATTACGATGGACGGACGTAGAGGTAATATGGCTGTGTGTCTAATTCTGGCCGATTCAACAGTTGGGAACGTGATCCTGTAATGTAGCTTCGTAATGTGTCCATCTTTCCATGTTTCGTGGAATAATTCCACCGTGGCATCGCACAGTGAAAAAAAGCCAGTGAAACTCTCTACGTTATGGCTTTGTGAATTACGTGTTGTTCGATCGTGTCTTGTCTCTTGTTGTCATTGCTGTCCTGTGTCTTTTAGCACAAGGAATGACGACATTTACTATAGCGTATAGCGATTTCAAGCGTAATTACTATAAGCGCAAGTATCAGCCCTGTCAGAATATGCTGTATGACGTAATAACCCCGTTCCATTTCGTCCAGGAGAGCGGCCCCACCTGGTGTTGCCTACATGGCCTCTCCTGTTATGATGTCAGCTGACGCGGTCGGTAGACACGCCGCTCCCCCACGACCACCACCACCCCAACTTCTTGCCATGGAAGCTCCAAGTGCACAGGTATACCTGTTGGCTTATTGTTAGGCTGCTTTTGCGAGAGGTTTACGGGTGATCGTAAACTCTTCGTGGTCATGTTACTTGCTCGCTTGGCTTAATTTCTGCTTCCTTCCTCGCTTCCTGCTTTATAATGATTGAGCTTTGTGGTTTGGGTGATGCCATTAGCATTGTGTTACGTTGGCACGTGGTTGGCTCGTTGCATTTGTTGTTTTTTAAATGTAATGGTATTAGAGGCCACTCATGAGTTTGTTTGTTTTGGCCGATTCGCCCGAATTTAATTTGTTCTGGCGAAATAGCAAAACACACATGTGCATGCACGCACGCATGCACCAGCGCACGCACCAGCGCATGCACCAGCGCACGCACCAGCGCACGCACAAACGCATGCACAAACGCATACACACACATGAAGATATTATGTTAGTACCAATTAGTAAGTGCACATTTCTGCCTAGTGAATACGACCTATAGCTGTATAGTGAAAACAATACTATACTGCAAGCAATGAATCTATTAGTTAAAGGTAGCCTGATGGTGCTTTGTGAATGTGGTTATTGATTATAGGCTGTAAAGCCATTCGTTCTTGCACTCTTGGGCAAAACTCTACCGCATTCCCCACGTTTGGTGTCCCTGCCTGCTCAATGCCCCGGGAATGCGACATAGATTGCACAGGCACGAGCGATATCAGTCCTTGATCTCATTTCGCTAGAACCATCTAATGTCTGACAAAATTTCATTTAGTTTTTCTATATGACATTGACATGGCGCATAAGATCCCAAATTTATCTGTCATATCAAATTTCTTAGTGACCGAGTTTGAATAACTCGAGTGTCTTGTCCGGATAGCAGAAGCAAGATCAAATATATTTTATTATTACTTGTCCAGGTGAATACCACGCGCTTACAACCTAAACGTAAACATTTCCCGGTCATCATGACCTAATGTGAAATTAGGTTCAGACAATAATGTCAGGATATTGTGAGAACCTATAGCGTCGTCTGGTTATGTCATGTAAAAATGAAAAAGGCTCGTTGTCAGGTGTCGTTAGGGGCGGGATGGCAGTAGGGAAAGGGGTGGACACACTAGGCGATTTTTCATGCGATCGAGCCGGCCGACCGAGCCGGCCGGCTCGATCGCATGAAAAATCGCGTAGTGTGTCCAGTGAGTCGCATCGATTTTCGAGTCGGCCGGCCGAGTCGCCCGATTCAAACATGTTTGATAATTATTTGAGCCGGCCGGCTGCAATCGCCTAGTGTGCCCGGGTCTGCGATTGAGCCGGCCGATTGTACAATTCATCAGCCAATCAGCGTGCTGAAAATCCACAGAGTCGCCCGACTCGGTCGCGTAGTGTGTCCACAGAGTCGCCCGACTCAGCCGGCCGGCTCAATCGCATGAAAAATCGCGTAATGTGTCCACAGCTTAAGGGAGATCTATGTTTTCCTTGATAAACTGTGGTGGTTGCTACAGCAGAAGTACAGGGTGTGCTTGTCTTGGCATGCTTGCTGTTCTTCTGTTTTCCTCACTATTCTTGTCCTTATTGCTACCATGCGCTGATTGTCGTGTCGGTGCCATTCTGTGTGGCGTCAACACTGTGATTGCTAACTAAAATGAGGTACTTGTGTTTATGTCGCATGTGTAGTTGCACTGTGCATGCGTTGGTGTTGGGTGTCTTACACGTGCATGGTGGTTTAGTCTTTGTATTATTGTTTTACGAAAAAAAGCATTTAGCTATTTATGAAGTTGGACGAATATATATTGACTTAACATAATGAAATTTATAATGGCTTATTTCTTCTTTATATATTAAATATAATAATAGAAGAAATGAATAATATTAACATTTAAGAAGTTTTTGAAGATTTTCTTATGGTATGCTTCATACTAATTAATAGCAAATATGGTGTTTAAAGGTAACAGAGGGTGTGACCAGCACTACATTTGAAATTGCTAGACCGTCAACTATCCCATGTGACAACACCGGGCACAAGGTATGCAATGTTATTTATAGGTGTTTTTCTTGATGTTATAAAGGTTTTTGAGAGTGAATTATCATGAATAGGCTTGCAGAATCCTTCTTCCACATGTGGTTAATGTGACTTTAATTTACTAGTTGACCTTTTTTTATTTTGAGCCATGGTACTCACTGGCTGTAATATATACCCCCAAATAGGAATGTTTTTTATGTAAGCATGTATAGAACAAGTCTGCCTTTCATTTACGTTAAATTCACCAATAATATATAATAAATCAATAGAACTGCCAGATGAAAATGCTGGAACAGTTAGTGAACGGCTGAGTAAACTATATTTATCTAAAGATAAGTTTGCATTGGGGGACAAAAGACAAACAGTTGATTCATAAACAAAACTAGCCTATGCATGGTTGATGTTACAGAATAATGTGAAAATTCTTAGGCCAAGCCGAGTATTTGGCTATGTGCCAGCAGTCTATTGCACTTGGGAAATCAAACTCATCGTTGCAGGTTACAATTGGACTGATTGACCTTGAGCCGACATTTGAGTACGTGTGCATACCTAAGCATTCGCCACACGCATTCTACAAGGCTAGAGTGAAGAACACCTCGGTCTATGCATTGCTGGCAGGGCCAAGCAACATCTTCCTGGATAACAATTTCATCGCAAAGGTTTGCTCTCTTTTATCTTTCGGTGGAGTAAACGTTTATCGTGTGTAAGCCTAGATTCTCATTGTGGCATTTTGCATTAGAAACTGATTTGAAGAACTTCTTAGTGTGTGATTTGTTGGACAAAAATTTTAGTATATAATGTGCAAAGTGTATATTTGCTGAAAAACCATGTTTAGCCATTGGTCTGAAATTCATTTAAGTGTCTCAACGTGTCTCAATAATAGTCATTAATAACAATGAATAATAATAATAATAATAATAATAATAATAATAAGTAATAGATTGTCATTTGCATGCATTTATTTGAGAATTTTTCCGAGAATTTGAGAATGTTTGATATTCTAGAAGCCCTTCGATTGTTTAACTCCTTCTAGTCACAACTGAAGTCAGTGAGTCCTTCTGAGGAATTCACCTGCTTCCTGGGAGTGGATCCAGCGATTAGAATCACTTATCCTCCTGAACACAAGTTCCATGCTAAACATGGTGTCTTCACCAAGGTAATAGTGGCCCCATAGTGATTGCATTCAGGTGTAAGATCTCCACTCAGGAAAGAGGGACGTTGCTTAAATGATAAAGCTGAACAGCAAGTTAATCGTATATGTTCAGCATGTGTCCGCTACCCGTATCCTATCTGGCCAAATATTGCAAGCTTCGGCACTAGATGGCGTTTGCTATGCGCAGGCATTTCGTGTACCCGCTCCCAGGCATTTGACTGCCACTGCCAATCCTCGTATTAGATATATAACAGTCACATGTCGTAATATCAATAAGAACAAGTCACGAGACGAGCCATTAGATGACCACGTAATCTGTAAAATTATTTGATCAGCTAAATAAATAACTACCACGTGTTTCGCTTCAGTTTCCTTCTTGGTCTGTCACCGTTTGTCATGAACCAGTATTTATAGTTTGTATTTCCCCCACTAGGTGTCGCACGTGACCCATCAGCAGGACGTTACTGTGAAGAATACGCGTGAGCAAGCGATCAACATCACAGTGGAAGAGCAGCTGCCGCGCAGTGTCGAGGAAAAAATAAAGGTGACAGTCATTGCATTGATCTCTTATAAATTACACCTAAAAGCACATTATCGTCAGTGAAATAGCCTTCCCATCGTCAGTGAAAGGCAGTGTCATTCACTTGTGATATAAATATATATATATACCAAAGTTATGTCAAAGTTATGTCAGCAGCTGTGCTCCTTTTATTCATTACGTGAGTTGATTGCTATATGCCCTGACATATTTGTGCATCTTTTACTACTACATAATTGACCAGATGGTGTTAGTGTAACCATTTAATTTGTGTAAGCATTCATTGTAGCACAAAAACTTCAAATCCAAATTTAAACAGAGTGTTAAGAGTAATTGCAAACATATTCAAATGCAGAGATTCTCATATGTCCTATTCTTAAATTTTTTAGTCATAGATATTAACGGCGGTGAATAATGACAAAAATTTGTCATTATTTACCCCTGACATTAATTTTGCTCCATGTATTAGAAATTGGTGGTATAAATTTCTCTGGTCATCCACCAGGTGACACTACTAGAGCCAGTGCTTCCCAGGGAAAACAGGAAGGCAGAGGATACCAAACCACCAGTGAGGCAAAACAAAAACAACAATATTGAGTGGGAGAGAACAGTTAAGCCCGGAGAAGCTGAAACCTTTACACTGAAGGTGAGATTTCTTGTGCAGGAATAAGAAGGTGAATGATGGTGTAGACAGGCTGGGGGATGAGTTATGGGTAAAGCTGGTTTTACACTGCCAACTTGGCGAATTGCCGAATTAGAACATATTCTAATCTTCCAACTAGCTGCTATCGATCGGTTGGACGTGCACCTTTTGTCGATTGTTGGTTGCGAAATTGCGAAGTTTTACAATTTGGCAATTCGGCAACACAAAGTTGGCAGTGTAAACCCAGCTTAAAGCAGGTAGGGTGGTGGATGGTGGGTGGGGGCAGCAGGCTGGTGGCTGGTTCTGGGAAGCAAGTTGGTGGGTGTTTGATGGGGGGGGGCAGGCTGGGGTGTGAATTACGGGTACGGTGTAGTATGCTGGTAGGTGGTTGATGGGGGAGGCAGGCTGGGGAGTGGTTGATGGGGGAGGCAGGCTGGGGAGTGGTTGATGGGGGAGGCAGGCTGGGGAGTGGTAATGGGGGATGCAGGTCTGGTGACTGTAGTGACATGAGGCACAGAAGCAGGCTGGGGAATGCGTTGATGGGGGAGGGGGGGCTGGTAGAATTGGGGAGGCAGAGCTGGTACGGTGGCTTTGCATGGGCGGAGGCGCTGCGGGAGTTGCCGTTGCATGGGGGAGCGATGGTGGTGGAGTGGTTGATGGCGTGAGCAGGCGGAGAGGCAGTGCATGGGGGTGAGCTAGCTGTGGGAGTTGTTTGATGGGGAGGCAGTCTGGCGGAGTTCGTGATGGAGGCAGGCAGGCTGGGGAAGTGGTGGGCGGACGGCAGGCTGACGGGAGGTGTGTGATGGGGAGGCAGGCTGGGGAGTGGTAGATGGGGGACAGCAGGCTGGTAGGTGGTTGATGGGGAGGCTGGCTGTGGAGTAGCGTTGATGGGGGAGGTGAGCTGTGTGGGTTTGATGGGGGAGGCAGGCTGAGGGAGTGTCGTTGAGGGGGGCTGGCGGGGATGACGTATGTGGGGAGCAGGGCTCTTTTTGAGGGGAGTGGTTGATGCGGGCAGCAGCTGGTAGGTGACGTTGATGGCGGGAGGCTGGTGGGAATGGTTGATGGGGCGACTGAGGACGTGTTTGCACTGGGGGGACAGGCTGGTGAGTGTTGATGGTGGAGGCGGCTTGGTAAGCTGGCTTTGATGGCGGGAGGCTGGCTGGGGAGTGGTTGAATGCGGGAGGCAGGCTGGGGAGTGGTGATGGGGGGGCAGCATGCCGTGAAGTGGATTGATGCCGGGAGCAGCGCTGCTGGGAGTGATTGATGGGGAGGCAGGCTGGGATGATATGGGGAGAGATCTGGTAGAGTGGTTGATGGGGGACTGCTAGGGGTGGTTGATGGGGCGGAGCAAGCTGGGAGTAGTTGATGGAGGGGGGAGGCAGGCTGAGGGTCACGTTGAGGGGGATGGCAGGCTGGAGGAGTGCGTTGATGGGGGAGGCAGGTGAGGATGGTAGGATGGGGAGCAGGCTGGTAGGTGGGTTGTGGGGAGCTGGCTGTGGAGTAGGTGATGGCGAGGCGGCTGGGACGTGTGATGGGGAGGCAGGCTGGGACTGTTTGATGGGAAGCAGGCTGGGAAGTGAGGTTTGATGGTCAGGGAGGCAGGCTTGTGAGGAGATGGTTCATGTCAGGAGCGGCTGGGGGTGTTTGGATGGGAGGGAGCAGGCTGTATCGGGGGAAGTGGTTGATGGGGAGCAGGCCTGGGCTAGTTGATGGGGGAGCCAGGCTGGGGGTGTGTTCGATGGGGAGAGGCTGGCTGGGGTGGTTGATGGGGAGGCTGGCTGCGGTAGTGGTGATGGGAAGGGGCAAGATGGGACTGGTTGAATGGGGAAAGGCAGTCTGGGAGAGTGCCGTTGATGGGGGAGCAGTGTTACTACTGAGGTGTGTGATGGACAGCACGCGCTGATAGAGGTGTCGTTTATGGGGAGGTATAGGACTGGGAGCGATTGATGGTGAGCAGGCTGCGGGAGTGGTTCGATGGGGGAAGCAGGCTAGTAGGTGTGTTGATGGGGGAAGCAGCTGGGGCAGTGGTTGATGGGGGAGCGCAGGCTGGGGAAGTGTGATGGCGAGGCAGGATGCGTAGGTGGTGATGGGGAGGCTGTGGGGATGGTTGGATGGGGAGGCTGGCTGGGAGTGGTGATGGGGGAGGCAGCTGGGAAGTGGTTGGAATGGTGAGGCTGCTGCGGAGTGTTGTGGGGAGCTGGTGCTAGGGAAGTGTAGTTGATGGGGGAGTAGGCTGTGGAGTGTATCGTTGATGGGGAGAGGCAGGCGTGGGTGGTTTGATGGGGAGGCTGCTGTACGGGAGTGACGTTGATGGGGATGTCACGTGATGGGGGAGGCAGGCTGGGGAGTGGTTGATGGGGGCAGCAGGCTGGTAGGTGGTTTATTGGGTAGGCGCGTGAATGCATTTTCATAACATCACCTTGGTCATGTCCCAATTACCAGTAAAAGCTGGATGATTAAAGAAATCAAGATGCTTGGCATGCTTTAATATTTTCACACGTTAATTCACGGTAATAAATTTATAAAATTATATAAATTAAATCTAATCAACTATATACTAATATACTGTGGTGTTTCACTTTTGCAGTATGCTGTGGAGTATCCAGCAGCTAGTAAGCTGGACTCTGTATTCCACACCGCAGAATTCGGAGATGACTAAGTACGAAAATAAAGCAGACTTTAAATCAGACCTGCTAATAAACAAAATATGAATAAAATAAAAAAAATCAATTAGATCTGCAAGCTATAGCTTATTGTTCTGCTCATAGCTTATTGATCTGCTCATAGCTCATTGATCTGCTCTTAGCTCATTGATCTGCATGGAATGATTGACATGTAGAGTTTGTCAATCAGAATAGTGATTAGGGCATTCCAAAAACGTTGCTTCGCAAGAAACGTTCCACAATGTTAACAATGTGGGTATGAACATGAAAAAAACACGTATAAACATTATTTAAGAGTCTCATGGTTATCTTGCTTAGAATGGCAGGTCAATTGCTGTCTTACCTTGTGTCTCTTGTACATCTGGTATTCGCTTTAAAATTACATGAAGTGTAATGTGTATTACACTTGTAATTACAGTTGTAATACTCATTAATAGTGTTTATTGCAATTGTAATATACAATTGTTATTACACACTGCTAACTAAGGTGTGAAATAATTGATATTATATTTTTGGTTTGTCATGAAATTCTACCATAATTTAAAGTTTTGCAATGTTTTATTATGCCAGTATTTCGTAGTCTATATAGCTATAGCACCAACTAAATAGTATTATGCTTGCAAAATAGGACAACATTGGAAAGTTGCCTAAAATGTATTGCAAATTTAGTATTATGCCGAATAAGTATTGGGGAAATCATATTCTGTCTAACAAGCAGAAATACAGCAAAACTAGTCTACTATTTAACAACTATAGTAGGACTGTTTGTTGGCAAATACTACTATTTACATTTATTGTTTAACATATGTATTCGAACTGGTTTGAATTGTAATAATGCAAGTATAAGGAAATAGTGTAGCAAGCAATCTTTGCACATTTAGTGTTGAACTTAGAACATATGGCAATATTTGTGTTCTGCCCACCGAGTATTGAAAAATAGACGTTGTGCATAGCACGCATGTCAAAATTTACATTGTCTGTGTCTAGCAAACGTTACCAAAATTGGTACATAAAAAACATAAAATTGTTATATTGTGCTGCGAGCGTGACAGTGTATATTGTGTCGAGCAACTATGAAAATGTTGTATCAATCAACTTTGACAAAATTTGTAGTGCGCCTAGTACTTAGCCAGTATGACACCATTTATATCATGTTTAGTAAGCATAGAACAATTATATTGTGACAAGCGCTCAGATGTGGCAAAATTGGTATTGTTCAAGTTTGAGAAAATTCCCTTTGCAATAGGGAAAGTGAATTAAACCGGAAAAGGAGAACGTAAATCTTAATGTACCCAACAAGAATATAAACATTTATCTTGCCTTTAACGAGCGTGGCAACAGTTGTGTTATTCCTAACAAGTATGACAGTGTTAGTATTGTGTGTAGAAATGCGGTGTAACTGGTGTATTCGCATCGAAACTGTGGCAGACATGGTATTCGTGATGACCTTGATCGGTATAATCGTATATTCATCAATATGCTAATAGAGCGCAAGGCCAAGTGCTAATAGCTGTGCTTTGGAACAATTAGATTGATAGCAAGCGAGCGTTCTCATGGTTGTGGGGTGTCTTCTTGAAATTTCAGGGTACCTAATTTGTGATTGCATATTCGTTTACCTCGGCTGGTTCTGTAGGTTAGGAACCTTCTCTATAAATCAGGGAGAAAAATTAGGGAGTTTAGAAAAATCTATATTTATACACCGCTAGAAAGCGAAATTATTTTCATTTATTTTCATTAAAGTCCAATAAACCAAACCGGTTAGTTTTTTTTTCTAAAAACAAAAAACAAACGCGTGATTCTTCCTAAACTATTGCCAGCTTCGAAGGTGAAATATTGTGGTATTGCTATATTTAAGATCTAGCGGCATATTATTTTAGTAGCTATGCACAGAAGTACTATTATCGCATTCTACTATGCGCTTCATTTCATCTTCGTCAGCCTGATCGATTTCTTGTGGGTTTATTGGATTTTTACAGATGTGTGCATGTGTGGTTGCTAGCTAGGTGTTCAATAGCTATTGTTCTAAGTGTGCGTGCATGTGCGTACGTCGGATGAATATTCAACTCTTATTTCACAATCTATAGTGTTACTAAAATTTTGACAGGATTATGAATTATGTTTCAGATTTCTTTAAAACGTTTTCGTAGTTTACCGCGTAGAATAGGAGAATATATTTACTGTAGAACCCTATTTATATATTAATGCCTGTTGTTGGGGGCACTATGTTAATATAATAAGTAACATATTTAATAATGTACAAAGCTGTTTTAGCGTGATTGGTGTACGGACAGGGTAATATACGCGTACGCATCTATCATCATAACAGTACCAGCATTCTAGCTTTTACCGTACCGGACATCCAGCATCTTAAACACATCTGCTAACACTACTGTCAAATTTACGTATCCTATTATGTATATTTGATATTTATTTAATAAATGTTAAACGGATCGAATTACACGACCATATAATCACACATTACACTGTGCTATACTATACCTTTTATTGAAATGCGGTGGTTAGAGATTAGATGAAAGTGAGAACGTATTATATAATACCGATCATGCGTTCACTAACGTCCTCGGCTAGTCATGGACTGGAAACATCGTCAGTGCATGAATTCATAAGATGATAATATCAGGAGTGTATAATATAGACACTATTCTATATTATACATATATTCTATTCTATATTATACACTCCTGATAATGTATCATTCTCCGCGATCTAGTCTCTATACTATGGCCGATTATAATGTATTAATATTTACATTGATATTGCGATCGTGATTGTTCACTGTGCGGTCGCTTGTTTCATAGTCATGTATCGGTACGTGGAAAGCTGTATAGTTTTAATTACAGCTAAATGTTTTATAGACATATAAACTGATTATTGAGTTTAAATTGACTACGTCACGAATTTTCTATGGTGCATATTTGTAAAATTGTTGTTGCAATTTTTCACATGAAAAGTAAGTACTAATTCGGCACTAAATGTATCCTCAAATTCTTACCTGATAAGATTTATTTTTCAACTAGTAAAAAATCTGAGCGATTTTATATATTGATCACGACATTAAATGCTTGCTAATGACTATGTATGAGTCACGAGTGTTTGTTCACATCGAACGGAATGGCAAAATAAGAAGTAGGTATAATGCAGCAATTTAACCACAAAAAGTGAACAGAATCATATACATTTTGTGAAAAAGTGGACATAATTTTTTACTTTTACTATTTACGGTGACGTAATCACTTCAAGCTCACGTGACGCCCGGTTAAGAATCCTGAATTATGCTGAATATTACTGAATATTGCTGCTTATTGCTGAATATTGATTAATATTGCCGAATATTGCTGAATATGGCTGAATATTTCTGTTAATTTGAAAAAACTTTTATATTGCAGACTTTGGTATCGGCGAACCGCTTGGTTTCGAACTTCCCACACCGCCGTTCTGTGCTCTTCAGGACCAAGCGACGTCAATACGCTGATGTACCCGGTCACGTGCACGCCACGTGAGCGCGCACGTGTTTAGCGAAATTATTCATAATTATATATGATGATCGAGTCGTATAGATTGCACAAAATCTATTGCCCGATGAGAGGTAGGTAGCTACATGACGCCTTGAGTCGATGAATCTGGGGCTTGCGAAACAACCCAGCGCTGCTGGTTGCCATGGTGATGCCCTCGACAAAGCTCCCTGAATCTACCGCACTGGTATACTCACGCGATGCACATTTACATGTGCCTTGAAGAAGAGGAGGAGGAGCTAGTAACGGAGAGACACAGATTCCGAAACCCGGTTTTTAAATAAGCAATGCGGGGAATGCCTGCGTGCATCGAACGAGTCGCAAATTGCATATTTATTGCATGCAGAATTACCGTAACGTTGATAGTATGGTGTGCCGCATTGCAGCAAATCTCTCATCGTACTGTCACGCGCTGATAACAACAAGTTTGAATTATTTATTTCAGTCCGATCCCTGGGCACACAGATAAGTACATTTTTGCCCGAATTTGCATGATCAAACAATTAACGTTGGCGAATTGGGGTGCTGATGAGCATGCATGTAATGAAAGTGACGTCATCGATGAAAAGCAGTATTTGATGACTGCGATGAAGTGAATTTTGTTAACTTCATAAGATAGGGGAATGTGATATATAAATATTGCGTAGTTTTAAGAAGTGTACTACTGGCAGTTGATATGTCTCGAATTATTAAGTACCCGTGATCGTAGAAAAAGGGTGGTTCTCTATTTTAATTTCATGGGTACTATCATACGTAATAATTGTATATACGTTTTGTATCTTATAAGACCAAGTAAATAATAATATTTTACTAACAAAATAGTGTCGGTGAGATACTAACGCTAATATGATAGAGGGATTTATCACCGAAACCTCATTCATATAACCAAGTACATCAATTACTTACATTAAGTTCTAACTTTGTAGATAAAATTGGCTAAACTAAATTTTCAGTATATATATGGTACATTATATCTCAGCTGGTAATGGTAGAATTTCAGCCCTAGTTTCAGCGTTCACATTGTTATTGTAATATTTTTCACAAAAATCTCTCGCACCGTTTCAATACCATTTCTGTTTGTTTCTTAAGTAAAGAAGAATATTACAAAGCTGCTGAAATAACTGCATGAATATTTGTGTCGACACTTTATTGAACAGTTTAGCTAAAGACAAACACATTCAGGGCTGAATCTATATGTGAGAAAACATTCGAATTCGTGTTTTGTGAATTCTGTGGACTTGTTACTCCTACATATTTAGCATGCATCGTTTTGTTCGAGTACACTGTCTGTTTATTAAAACAACGCAGTGTTTAATACGATTATTGCTTACGTTTGGTGTAATTAATAAAGTATTTATAATGCGGTTACTATATAAATTCTTTTGATTGATTTTTATCACTTCGAATTGCTTATAGTCTTTTTAGTAGTTAAGTATTGGCAAGTCTTGGCATGTATAGTGTGCTAGCATGAAATTAACACGGACCGCCGAGCAAAGCACACAATATAATACCGACAAGCATAGAACACACGCACGCACACGCGCATAAACGCGCACGCACACACACACTCGCGAATACACACACACACGCGCGCATACACACACACACACGCACACACACACACACACACACACACACACACACACACAAACACAATGTTGACATGTTGACAATTTTTACAACTGACAAGCGCAAGATGGGAGTCGGTAAACGAAGTAACGTGTATCTATGCATTCTGAACCCGTTTAAAAGATTCAAACATTTACTTCAATTTATTTGTATTTAATAAAGTCAAAACATATTCGTCACGGGAAAATTACGCGTCATTGATACGTAAAGATACGATGACATGACATTCGTTCGTCGGCAGTGAATATGATGAGCATAGTAAATCTAATCTGTTATCCACTGACCATAGCTTCCACGTCACCGTGGAGTTTTTCACAGAATATATCATTAATTATCCTATTAGGATTGATGATTATAATAAACATTTAATATATATATTTCCAAGGCAAGCCGGTAGGGTTGTTTTAAATAAATTTGTATGAGCTGTAATTTAATCAA
The DNA here is from genome assembly GCF_000485595.1 of Priapulus caudatus. Lineage (NCBI taxonomy): Eukaryota > Metazoa > Priapulida > Priapulimorpha > Priapulimorphida > Priapulidae > Priapulus > Priapulus caudatus. The sequence continues at coordinate 91,933 of NW_014577295.1, read as the reverse complement.
TTTAACCCACCTGTGAACTACGGTTCTATACCGGTACCACATGCGTTACTGTTCATGCAGAGAGCAGCTACCAGAGAGCAGATAGAGAGTATAATCGGCAACTGTAAAGTAACGTGTGACGATAATATGCACATATCAAAAGTTAATAATACATTTCGGTATATATCAATAATATGCAAATATGATGCATGCTTATGTCGAGTAGGTGAGCAGTAGTATGTGAATTAGACAATTGAAGAATTTTTCTAATTCATGCACTGCTTGTACCGCATCTCATACAGTAAATTTAATACGCGTCTTGATATTCGTAGCCTCACAACACCTATTGTAGAAATTCGACACGATATCTTAAAGCGGTGGCTTTTTAACGAAGTAAATATTTGCTGGTTCTATTGATATGAATAACAATATAGCAACGCTATAGGCTACACGAACGCAAACATATAGCTTTACACTGCAGCGTAAACGCGGGAAAATCTACAACAACAGCTCTTCGCTGGTGTGCGAATAGCAGCCGGGGTTTGGCTCGATGCGCGCGCACGCTCACGTTGTTGCTTCGTTCGGTCATTGGGCCCCAACATTATAACGAGTAAATACGTAAGGCGTACACACAGGCATACACGCCTGGCAAGAGCAAGCAACCTGTGGCGACGAAAGCTGCGGCTGGTAGAGAGTGAACACTGTGGGTAGAGAGTGAACACTGTGGGTAGAGAGGGAACACTGTGGGTAGAGAGTGAACACTGTGGGTAGAGAGTGAACACTGTGGGTAGAGAGGGAACACTGCGGGTAGAGAGAAAACACTGTGGGTAGAAAGTGAACACTGTGGGTAGAGAGGAAACACTGTGGGTAGAGAGTGAACACTGTGGGTAGAGAGTGAACACTGTGGGTAGAGAGTGAACACTGTGGGTAGAGAGTGAACACTGTGGGTAGAGAGTGAACA
>NW_014577295.1:69957-87076 GCF_000485595.1 Priapulus caudatus | reverse complement strand
TCTCACTCTCTCGCTCTCTCTCTCTCTCTCGCTCTCTCTCTCTCTCTCTCTCTCACTCTCTCCCTCTCTCATCTCTCTCTCTCTCTCTCTCTCTCTCTCTCTCTCTCTCTCTCGTTCTCCTCTCTCTCTCACTTACCGTTTTCATTGACATCATGTTATGCAAGAAATAATATACATTTATTATGTCCCACGTACTTACTGTATGATCATAATTCAAGATATTATACATCCATTTAATTATCATATTTAAATCAAATATAGATATATAAATATATATATATATATATCTACCAATTGGTCCGTGTGATATCCGTTTAACATGATTTCTTCGACATTGGTTGTTTATTGTATATTGGGCGGTGCCTATGTAAGAAAATTTAACTGATGGCACAACTTTTCAAGCATGTAGTGAGTTCAGGTGTCAGATGTCGCAATGAAACTATCAACTCTTGCGTGCTAGCATGATAACGTGAATACGCATAGCGAGCGACATGAACGTAAAGTTACTAATAATTTTTTAAATCTCTTACACTCTAGTATATAGAGAATGAGAGACAGAATGAGAAAGAAGGAGAGCGAGCGTGAGAGAGAGCGCGAGAGCGACAAGAAGGGAGCGAGAAAAAGTATGTGATAGAGAGAGGGGAAGAGTGGGACGTGAGAAACGGATGTGGATATAAAAGCGACCAAGACTATATCTAAAAGACCTCAGACAGCATGAGATGGGAAGAGAGAATATACGAGGAAGAGGGTGCACAAAAGGAATGAGGAAGAGAGTGCGTGCGGAAGAGAAGATATGGTTCATGATGAAGTATAGACAATCTCTCCGAATAACAAAATTCGAGCGAAATAGTAGAACCTATTTCCTATACTGTATACGCTGTATACTTTGCGGTGGTTTAATTTTCGCGTCCGCGACCGCGAAAGTAACAACACGCGAATAATTCATACCGAATAATTCATAATTCCCCGACCGCGAAATTAACCACTCGCGAAATTGTCCGTCAAGTCTGAATTCGCGAAAATATCTGTACGCGAAAAATATGGCTTATACAGTAATATTGTCGTGCGTTCTAATATAAGAAGCTGACTATAACCGCACACAGTGTTGCGTATATTCGTGAAGGTGCCTGCATTTAAACAATGCCCTAATGTGCATCAGCATAAAACTTAATAAGAAGGTTACGGACGAGTTATCAAACATATATTTGTACTCTTACCTGCAGATCACGTCTATTATACACATGTAGTTTTATTACCATGATTTATCCCGTTTAACATGACCGTCGTTTGGCATGCAGCTGCAGTTTGCTTTGAGCAGGGTGTATGTGCACAACATTACAAAACATTGAACTGGAACGAATCACAAACCACGTCATAAACAACGAGTGTAATTTCGTACGGGTCCACCCCCTAGTATTCTATCCCGGTATTAGTGGATTTTGCTCAAGGCACGGCGCTCGATTCTACTGATGTGTGTGTGTGTGTGTGTGTGTGTGTGTGTGTGTGTGTGTGTGTGTGTGTGTGTGTGTGTGTGTGTGTGAACACTGTGGGTAGAGAGTGAACACTGTGGGTAGAGAGTGAACACTGTGGGTAGAGAGGGGGAACACGGCGGGTCTAGCTGTTATTGTAAGCTAACGGGCGGCGGGGGGTGCGCGGACGTCACTGCGACGAAGAACTGGCTTGTTTTAATCGCGTCGGATTAACGCCGGCTAATCTGTTTATTGTTCGCACTCGCGCCTTTGCTAAGACTCGATGGCTAATACTCGACTGAATGCGACCAAAAGATCTGTTTGGATTCGGCTGCTCGCGCAAGAAAGCGGCACGAACAATCGCCGAGCGTCGGCAGCAGATAAGTGACGCTGTCATTCGCCGTGGCAGCCGCCGTCTATCCGGCCTAGCTGTCAGTCAATAGCGAGCCAGGTATCGGGGGCCAGTCACAGGGAGGGACGGGTCGCGCGCGCGTACGCCGTATACCCGTACGCCGTCTTTCACTCTTTCGCTGTCCATCTCGCAGCGCAGGTAAGACGAACGTAGGTCGGTCTATCCGCCGCCGCCGCTGCTGCTGTTGTTGCTGCTGTTTACTGCTGCTGCTGCTGTTGTTGCTGCTGCTACTACTGCTGCTTGCATCTCGCCTGAATGCTCACCGTGTATGCTGCAGTGCCACTACGCCGACGAGGAGTGTGTGTCTAGCATGCAGCCGACGTCGTTGATCGGATCAAACGAGTTAACGCCGACGAAGACGACGATACCGACGACGACGATGCCGACGATCATTCTACGATAGTGTCGCTCGCCACATCGCGCACGGACCCCCCCGTCACCCAGCCGCCACGATGGACGACGAATTTGACTTCGAGAGCTCGCTCGATTTCGACAACTCGTCGTCGGTGAACTTTGACCTGGACAGCTCGCTCGACTCGGGCATCGAAAATTGTGTCGGCAGCTCGTCGCCGACCAGCGAGGACGTACCGACGACGACGTCGCCGCGCAAGGCGCCGCGTAAGCGTCGGCGTAAGCGCATGCTGACGGGCGTCAGTCGGCAGCGACGGGCGGCGAACGCTCGCGAGCGGAATCGCATTCATGGAGTCAACATGGCGTTCCTGCGACTGCGCGACACGCTCCCGGTGAGCGGCGGCGGCGACGAGATATCAAAGATCGACACGCTGCGTCTGGCCGCCAAGTGGATCGCGCATCTCACGTCCGTGCTGATGACGGAGGACGACGGTAAGAGCGACGAGAACGTCGGCGGCGGTGCGACGTTGTCGTCGGCGCTGTCGGCCGCCGTCCGCGCGCACATCATGCAGCTCATCAATTCCAAGATGGACGACTTTGAGATCGCGTCGCTCGACGACGAGCCGGACGACGAAGCTGCTGACGCGGCGGTGATGTCGCCGACAACGACGACGCGAGCTGACGCGGCGGAGACGTCGCCACCGCCGACGACGCCGACGAGTGTCACCGAGAACGCTCCGGTACTCGCGCCAAGCGAAGTTACTCGCGCGAAATCTCATCTGCAACGACATTCCGAGATTAATAATAACAACAACGGCGACGATGACAACACGCGCGTGGTCGGCAGAGACGATGGGTTTAATCATTGCGGTTTATACAAGATGGCGGCAAAGGATGGCAGCGATCCTAGACGCACGCAGCCATCGCAACAACAGATGAACGATAGCGCAAACAACATGGCCGCCACCACCGCCAGCGCCGCGAACTGCGCGTACACGCAGAGAAACCTTCATCACGACTTTGCTGGAAACGTTTCTTCGGCAATGTTGCCTAGTCAGCAGAATGCGCTCGTCGTGCAGGATACTACGGGAGACTTCCTCGATACGATACTGGAGCAGAACTTTCACAGCAAGCAGCAGGTGTTCAGTACGAACTCCTACTACGGTGGAAACGGCGACGGCTATAGTCCATGGGCAGGTAATAATGGTCAACTATAAACATCGATTGTTCGTTTGGTTACCATTTGCGTGACAGAAACATTGCTAGTATTTGTAGTGTGTCGATGTCTTAACCGGGAATACATTAATAATGGTATTACTTATTTATTATTCGTGATGATATCTATGCTTGTGTGTGTGAACGTGTGGTGTTTCACGTCGCCCACTTTACTGAAAATCCGGAGTTATCTACAAATAAGCAAATAAGTATAATTACCAAAATTCGATTACAATTAAAAATCTCTACGTTGCAACTCCTGCCGAAAACATTCTAAATAAATCGATACATCTGTATTTGTATTAGATGAGTTGATGACTGATTGCATTAATGTGTTTTAAGAATTTAATATCGGACGAAGACGTCGTGTATATGCATCACTGCTCGGTTAGAGCTTTATTTATTGTAAATGCAGCGGCCGGGTGAAAATTGGTCGCGGAAATCCATCCACAACTGGATACGCGTGCGCGTATACCGGAGCCGTGAATAGATATGCGAACACATAGGTGAATGGATGGGGACAATGTTTGCAGCGGCACACACGTCCGGCAGGATGGTGTGTGTGCTATCGAGTCTACCTTGCTTATCTCCCCCGTTTCACGTGCACAGTCTGTTAGAGGCGCACCCTGTGCTTATTCAAGTGAAAGCAAAGCGTGAATAAGCCGGTAAGCACGAAAGTAGAGTCTTCATCCTTCGCTTATCTTCAAACGTCGGCATCGGTCGGCCGCAACGTTGTCGCCCACGGGGCCACCGCTCCAGCGTCGGCAAAGTCCCCGCGGCTTATACATGCGTTCGGTGATAGCATGGGGGGCATTAGTCGGACTCGAGACACTACCCCGCAGTGTGATGGTACCAAACAGACGTGTTACTATTAACGCTGGGCGTTAGTGTAGCAGATTCGTCACCCTGGTAGCCGCCATAGTAAACACTCATAGGAGTTTTCCTACGGAGACTCTGACGCCCTTCTAAGTTGCGCGGTTAAATATGTAAGTGTATCTGTATGAACACAATAACGTGTTGTTACCTATTAGGCTAGTTGTGAAAAAACACAACACCTAAATTCAATCGATGCACAAGATATTCATCGATCAACATAATATACAATCGATGTGTCTAATGTAAGTGTATAGCAGTATATATATATATAGGCATATATATATATATATATGTATAATTATATATATACATATATATAACACCTGTATATATAACGTATATATATATCCCCTATAACACCCATATATATATATATGGCTACTTAGACATGCGACCTCGCGCCTCTACAACAGCGTGCGTCGTCGACCTGGTTCGCACACCGATGCCCATTTACGACACCGTAGTATACACCGCCGTAAACCCCCACGAGGCGCAATTCACGCCACTATTTATTGTCACCTGTACAGATTAGTTCACACCTTGGAGAAAACGAAACCGGTAATTTGCGCGGAAAATGTAGGTATGATGATGACAAGGCAGTGTTGTTTAGCTAATGAGTGTGCGGGGGACCGCTGCTGGTGACGCATCGCTTGCTTGACTAGGTCGGCTCTCTCATCCTCAACTGTTTAGCATATATCTACGAGGGGACAGGTGTGTGCATAAATAATGTGACTCTCACAGGTGGTCACTGACTAAACTTTGCAAATTTGCGTATTTGCTTTGTTATTGATGTTAATAATAATAATAATGAGCTTGTTTAATTGCTAATACATATCAATTACGTAACCGTGACACGACATAACTTTCGTTTCCGACTGCTGCAGTTTAATGAACGAAGAGACTTACAAAGCTGCTTGCGATTCGAAGGGGGCAAACAATCCAGATATAAATATGGAAACAACGTCGACAAACATAACTTCATAATCACAGAACGTACTACCAATAAAATATTATACTAACACTACTGCGAGCGACATTTAAATTAACAAATACACGTCGGAGTGATAAACCGCGATCGCTGCGTCTATGTTACGACTGTGGTCGGAACTGCCCCTACGCGTGAGAAAACAGCTTATGCAAACTCAAAAAATTACTTGTAACATTCTGTACCTTCAGTTCGCATTTGTCGGTAAGACTTGCGTTGCCCAGGTGATTCTACTGGACCGTGATTGAATGCGTGAGCGCACTAGTAAGCAGGAGAGGCTAGAGAGAATTGCCACAAAATGGCCGGGATGTGACGCGTTCTAACAAGGGGGCTAGGGTACATACGCTTGTTTGCTTGCATAACGACCTGTGGCTATAGTAAAGGTAGTGCGCGTGAAATATATGTCTTTATATATTACCCGATTGATATACGGTAAAGGGAAAATGTGCCGGAGCGGGTGCTAGAGATGACACGTAAATCTAATACCGCTGCTGTGTCGTAGTGATGAAAATTCACTTGTTAGTGCGTAATTTCGTTATATATTTAAACGCTTGTGTAATCGTGTATTTAATGTTTTAAAATATTTGCAGAATTGACTACACCCGGTTTCTAGCTTACGCGCATGTATGCGCAGTAAAATAAGCATTTCCTCAAGCCAACTAAATTATTTCCTTAAAAACAATATCGCTATATAAATGTCAAGGTGAAATATAACAAAATAACTATCACCACTACTACTAAAACGATTAACACAAAATTTGGAATGAATAATGTCATAGAATATTTTTTCGCGAGCAAGCTTAACGTGTATTCAATAAAACATTGTGCAGCAAATGCCAGTATTGTGTTAATAATGTCATTGATCACTATTGGAGTCACTAGCGGTGACGTTGAGTAGCACCTCTGACAACTCTAACTAATACTCGTTTGGTATCATACACGGGGTAGACTAAGTAATCCATTATTAATGGTCTCTCTAATGGCTTATTGTCACAGTAATTTTGAATTATTTTCTGTGATTACGGAACATTAAGTGCAGTTTTATATCATTAAAATACAATACATACGTGTACACACACGCATACACGCAAAAAACGCTCACACGTACGCACGCGCATGCAGGCGCGCCCGCGCACAATTACGATCGCGCGCGCACGCATACACACACAAACAAACGCATACGCGCGCACGAGTGTGCGCACGTACGAACGCACGCACACACACACATAATATAGACGCGCGCTAAATTTATATTTATACCCCAGATTTGTTTGAGAATCTTTTAAAGGCGAATTGAGTGTTGTGCCTTGAGTTTCGCGAATTGAGTTTCCCGCTTTGGACAAGCGTGTATTCATGGGTTAGAATGCGTACTGCTTTCGAAGAGGTGCATAAAAATCACTCTGCGCCTTATATGTGTGATATATGCACGCGACCCTAGATTATTAATATATTACTGTATATGGGGGCGGATGATATCGAGCGCCAAACTCGTATATGAGTTATTATATATTGCCGTTTTCCGTCCACCGCCGCTATTTTCTGCTGATATATTGGAATAGAATGTTTACATGTAAAGGGGTTATTGTGGTAATCAGATGCAGGATATACATTAATCTTTGTCTTGTTTGACATTATAAATCAATCAAAAAATATATAAATAAATAAATATGTCTATATATATATATATATAAGTATATATCTACCAATTGGTCCGTGTGATATCCGTTTAACATGATTTCCTCGACATTGGTTGTTTATTGTATATTGGGCGGTGCCTATGTAAGCAAATTTAACTGATGGCACAGCTTTTCAAGCATGTAGTGAGTTCCGGTGTCAGATGTCGCAATGAAACTATCAACTCTTGCGTGCTAGCATGATAAGGTGAATACGCATAGCGAGCGACATGAACGTAAAGTTACTAATATTGTGTGTGTGTGTGTGTGTGTGTGTGTGTGTGTGTGTGTGTGTGTGTGTGTGTGTGTGTGTGTGCATATACACGCAGCCCTCGCGTTTCTTCGTTTCCCGTCGGAAAACCCCTCGCGCGTCGCACACAATGGAACGGCGTTTTCATTTTCGTTGAAAGTTTTCCCCGGGCGCGGCGGCGGCGGCGTTCACGGCTTACGTTCCCGAATGAACGGTGACGTCACTGCGATTCTCGTCTACGTAGAACCGACCTAGAACACCGCGACGGTGGCACCATCTATCGTCGTCCCAGCGAAACAACGTGAAAACCTTCCCGACGCATCAGCAGCGGCACCAGCTCGTCCAATCACGTGCCGGACGGGTGGGGAATGCGAACCAATAGCTGCAGCGCGTGCCACGCACGCATCCCTCCTCCTCTGTCTCTCTCGGCGCGCGCGCGGGGGTAGAGGCCGGTCTCTTAGTTACACAGCACGTATAATTAAATCTCATAGTCGACAACACGGTTCTGTACTACGCTGTCGCAAGGAAATCTGACGCTCGCCGACGTAAATGGCTGCCGACGACGGACGACGACGTGTGTCTGCGACCGCAAGCGACAGGATTTCTCCGTCCGCTGCACCCGTGAACACCGCTGAGAGAGGTTCGGCTTCAGACCTGCTAGCCAGCTCGGACTTTGAGTCAATTTAAGTAGTACAGGCAGTGGTACTTTAAAAAGTTTAGGTGTTGGCAATTCAACTACTGTCAGTACTGTCACTAGCAATTTAGCGGGTTCCGACATTGACAATTCGAGAAATACGGACACCAGCAATTTAGCTAGTTCAGGTATTGGAAATTTAACCCGCATGGACACTGGTACTTGAACTAGTTCAAACGTTGGCAATTCAACCAGTCCGGACACTGGTGATTTAGCCAATACAGACACTGAGTATTGAACTGGAACAGACACTGGAAATTCTACCATTTCACCGGCGGAGTTGGCAATTTGGTCAGTGCGGACGTTAACAGCTCACGGACTCACGCGTTACGGAGTTGAAACATCGAATATTATTATTATTATTATTATTATTTGGGAAACAAAGTCGAACCACAGCCGATCAACCGTCATCAAGCCAGCATTATCAGGTTAGCTTCGTCTCTGAGCACGAGAAGCGGACCTCACCTCCTCCCTCCGCCCTTGCCTCCTCCTCCTCCTCCCCCTCATACTACCTCCTCCCTCCCCTCCCTCACTCTTTACCTCCTCTCGCCCGACCTCCACCCTTACCTCTTCCTCCTCCTCCTCCCCCACCCCTTACCCCCTATCCACCTCCCCAACTCCCCAACTCCCCAACTCTTTACCTCCACCCTCTCATCCCCCATCCCTTAATTACCTCCTTCCTCTCCTCTCCAACACCTTACCTTCTCCCTCCCCTCCTCATCCCCTTACCTCCACCTTTCCCTCCCTCACCCTTTACCTCCTCCCTCGCCTCCCCCACTCCATACACCCTCTTTCTCTCTCTACTTTCACATCCCACCCCTTACCTCCTCCCTCCCCTCCTTCACTCCTTACCCCTCTTTCTCTATCTCCTCTCACATCCCACCCCTTACCTCCTCCCTTCCCTCCTCCACTCCTTACCTCCCTCTTTCTCTCTCTCCTCTCACATCCCACTCCTTACCTCCTCCCTCCCCTCCCCCACTCCCCTTCTCTCCCTACTCTCCTCTCTCATACCCCTCCTCCTCCCCTCCTCCGCTCCCCTCCCTCATCCCTCACCTTTTTTCCAACAAGAAAGACTTACACACGCCAGCAGGAGCTGCTGCTGGGATGAGCATGGCGTTCCGGCCGCCCGCACCTCGCTACCCTCGCAAGGACTACAGCGTGATGTTCCTCACTGAACAGTACCGCCACCACCACGAAGCCCTACCACCGCCGACGACGAGCTACGAGAAATGAAGAAGAAGAAGAAGAAGAAGTAGTAGTAGTAGTAGTAGTAGTAGTAGAAGAAGAAGAAGAAGAAGAAGAAGAAGAAAAAGAAGAAGAAGAAGAAGAAAAAAGAAGAAAAAGTAGTAGTAATAGTAGTAGTAATAGTAGTAGTAATAGTATTAGTATTAGCTAGGAGAAGGTGAGGAAGGAGGAGGAGGAGTAATGTAGTAGTAGTATATTGTAATGGATTTTGGGGGTTACATAAACACACGGGGACATAGCGAGGAGCAGAATCCCGACGATATGTCAGTTGATATGAATTTATGAATTGGTATTTATTATGACTAAAATACGAAGAAAATCTTCACAGTGTTAAATGATTTTTTGTAGTTGAATGTCACGTATATCTGTGAATTAATCGTGCTTTCCGTTTTGCTCCAATCACTGAGATAGAATCAACACCCGTAACCTATTTATGCAACAATGATGAAGAGCAAAGGCATTCCGCACAGTTTTTAATAAGATTATTTTAATTTTCAGTCTGTGTCATCTATGTATACGCCTAAAATATAAATCATGTTGCGGTAGATTCATTGCTGCTATGTCTACCTTTAGCGCGAACGAATAACAACGACACTAACAAGAATTAATGATCGTCGAACCACTCCGTAAATACATCCGACAAAATATACTCCGAGGCAAACATCAAAAACGTCGTTTGGGCAACATGTCACTGGTCGCGGCAGGGTGCCTGACACACACACTGCCGATCCGCGCGTCCACACTAACGGTCGATCCACGGTTCCCGCATTGAGGGGTTCCGTATTATCCTCGACCCGAGTGGCCGCCATCTTGCCTACGGCGTGAACAATTTGCAATCCGTAGTTAGGCGGAAGCGTGAGATGCATGCACCTGTGCGCTGTCGTTCGTCCTGGCTACGGGGGGGGGGGGCAGTCGCACTGCGTCGTGGCAGATGCTTTTATGGGCGACTTTCTTTATGTCATCGTTTAAGAATGGCATGGCCGTCTGTCGCTTGTTCACCCGCGTGATACGGCATACCAGCTGAACCAGGTTGACCGAGTAGGAATCGAGGGGTAAGGCAGGTGATAATTCTCCTGCACAGGAGTGTTGCCATACTGAAGGAGATCGGGCGAATCCCGTCCCGCAACCGCGTTTACTTTAAGATGTTCACAAATATTATATCAGAAGTGTACTAATACTAGAGTACGTAATATATAGTCTATACTATGACACTCGTGATTATATGTAGCTTAAATAATGTATACCTGAATGTCGACAATTAAATATTAGGTAACACGCTTATGTAATATTGGATATATCTATGCGTATTTTATATGTGTGCAAAATACAGTTATTAAAATTCAATAAGTATATTATTTTTAATTCATTTATAAGCAAGACAGATTAATTTCTTTCATCATGTTTTATATTTTTATAATATATAACAAGTGTACGTAAAAACTGGAAGATTTACTGATGATGATTAAATATAGTGTAGATGATAATTGAAGATGAAGATGTATAAGTTTTTGTCTAAAAAGTTCTTACACATTGGAAAAATATGCTTAAATAAATTGTCTGGGCAAAATTCTATTCTTTCTGTAGATACAAAATTAATGCCGTATATGGCTAGTTGCGCATAGACGTGCACATGCTTCTTAAATTGATATCATTGTGCGAATGTTAGTAATTATTTAATATAACGCGCACAGTAGGCGCATATGTTTATTCGCTATATTTTGAATTTTATTTAGCGATAACATAATGTATTTACTGGATTGAAAAGTTCATTTCTATCCATAATAAATTTATTAATAATCCGCACATCAATAAACATTAAACGAAATGATATTTTTTTATTTTTACTCAATTACTTTATTTATTGTTTGTCCTCTCTTTTCCGTACTCGTTTGCTAAAATGGTGACTGATATTTTACGTTGTAGTAAAATTTTAAACAAAGGAAGGAGAATTATATAAAGCGTATATATTAAGAGGCGCTAAACAATCTAACCTCTAGGTAAGATAAATGGTGATTTCTAGCATTTTAAAGGCATCGACAACGAAATGACTATATATAGTAGATATTCTATAACGAACTGATAAATAAAAAGTTAAATTGTTATGTTGAAAGCATTTACACTGAAAATACTATAGAGTAGATATACTGAAACGAACTGATAAATAAAAAGAATTGTTATGTTGAAAGCATTTTATAATGAAATGACTATATAGTATATATATGAACGGGTAAATAAAATAAATTTGTATTGTTTCAAGCATCGACAATAAAATGAACATGTAGTAAATATATATACTTTAACGAACTGATAAATAAAATGAATTATTAATTATAAAAATATTATATAAACACTATTCTGTATGCGAGCGTAGGTTCAGAAGAGATGCTTATATGTAGAGCGAGTGTATAGTAGAGGACGCAACTGGTTGGCAATGGTGTTCGAATATATATATAGATTGCTGCCTGTACATCGGACTGCATATCTTGATAATTGGAAAACTGACTGACCGACTCTGAATGTCTGGAACTTACTGGCAGCGTAACGTACTGCCTGTGTAACTAATTTAGTACAGCCAACTGACTGTGAAGTCGATTTTTTAAGTTGTTTTTATTAGCGATGAACTAACTCACTCAGCGACATACTGCTGTCGGTCTTTTACCGATGACGAAGGAACGATAGAACACAGTGGCGATCTGTGGTAGTCGACGTCTAGATGGATATGGCACCATGATGATGACGACGACGAAAACGACGATGATGATAATGATGATGATGATGAAGATGATGATGATGATGATGATGATGAATTCAGCAGCGCACCAACTCTTAGAAATATCAGTAGAGAGTAGTTTAGAAGTAGCAGCTAATACCATAACATCGGTTTCTTATTTAGAAACCAAGCGATAATCTGTTACCCGTACTACGCATTATTGTAGGGGGCAGTAGAGCATTACTTAATTATAATTACGAGAAACTTCGTGATAAACTCTTCCTATGTAGGTGCGTCACATGTTATATGTAGGTGCAGTCACTGGCGGATCGGGTGGATTGCCTTCTCCCAGCTCGTGGGGTTGACGTAGGTAGCGCTCCCGTATACGAGGAGATACAGAAGAAAGCGATAGCGCATTTGACCTAGGGCGCTCTTGCGCGCCTCACCCGGGTGCCCACTACAAATGTTTAGCTCGATACTGAGTTATGAGAATGAATATTAATGAGAAATTCTGAGTGGAATCAACAACATGCATTTGAGTTTTTTAAATAAATATTTTTAATAAACGATAGAATTATTACGGATAGGCGTACGGGTAAGCGCATGAGCACAGCCGTAATAATTAAATGATAAAGGTTGCACTTATGCGGATAGCAGCACATGGTACTTATAAATAAACAAGGCCTCTTAATTACATATTACAGCATACATTATATATTAATTATTGCATGCCACCTGTCATTTTGATCGATCAATGGTGTTTGGGCTAAAGGCGAAAAGTACATATCTATGTATGTGTGCATGCGCGTATATGTGTGTGTGTGGGCGCGCGTATGTGTGTGTGTGGGCGCGTGTATGGGTGCGTCCACGGACTAACGGATGTATCCGTTAGTCTGTGGTGAGTCCGTGCATGCGTGCATGAGCGCGTGTGAGCATACTAATTTTCTTGATTCGTTTTTGTTTGGATTTTAACTGGACTATACTCATACGAATGATAAGTGAAGATTTGTCTGCCCAATATTATTTTATTTGTATTTCTTGATTTATTTTTGTTTGGCTTTTAACGGGACTATACTCATACGAATGATAAGAGAAGATTTGTCTGCCCAATATTATTTGTATTTGTATTTCTTGATTCCTTTTTGTTTGGATTCTAACTGGACTACACTCGTACGAATGATAAGAGAAGATTGCCTGTCCAATATTAATTTATTTGTATTTCTATAGAAAACTGGCATATTAGTTGATTTTGCACCTGATGAGGACAGCAAGCGGAAGGTGACATATATGTTATACGTTGCTAGTCTTTCCAAGCGGTAGCGGTTTTATAAAACATATGACAGAAATCATGATCTGCGTTTCTGGTAATCATTAAAGTTTAAATAATTTATTGTAATTTTTATTTTTTCTTCTGTTCTCTCACTCTCTTCGATGTGCATGTGCGTGAGTGCGTATACGCGCGGGGTGGTAGGCGGTGTGCCACAGGTGGGCCCGTCGCTGCCCCACATCCGCACCGCCACCGTACCTTCTCTCAATCAGGCCACGCGGTGCGAGCGACAGGTAACACGAGTGGCCGGAGTCGTGGGCCGCAGAGTGAGCAGCGCTTCTTGTTTTCACACAGCGCCCGTAGCGTGGTCATCCGACTCCATTGTGCCTACAATTGGATTAGCACAAAAAGCTCCACCCACTAATGGCGACCACCCAGCGTTCTATTGGGCGAAACATATTATACACTGGGCGCAGATCGCGGTCATCGCGTTGAATCTACGGCCAGTGTGGCTAACGGACACGTCAGTCACTCTCACGTATGCACTCGAATCTATTTACCTAAACACGCATGCGGGGCGGTTCAGTAGAGATTGACTCGGTTTCGCGTGATACTAACAGGTATGTGTTCGTTGCGCGTGAGACAAATATATTCGATATATTTCGGGGGATTTATTAATAATTCGTGTTGACACTCTCTGGATAAGCAATGACGTATTCTCTTTGATTTGATGTTATAGACTATTCTAATCAAACTCTGTCACACGATAACATTACTCAATTATTATTACCTAGAATATATTCGTCTGTATTATAACTGTTTAGCAATATAAGCCCAATACCAGTCGATTTGGGGAAACTAACGCTGTCTGTGATTATTTTGTTTAATCAATGCAAAAGTATTGTGAAAATTCACCGATATTGTTAATGCAATATAATATAATAATCAAACACTTCAACAGCATCCATATTTTGTATTTCTGTTAATACAATATTATACAATTAGATATCTCATTCAATAAAAAATACGCTACATAATATTGCTCGCGGAAGTGTGGAACATCTAAGCTTCACACTCTAAATAAGTAAGCTTACTATAATAAGTAACATATTTAATAATAATTAAATCACAATCTGTATATTTGGTGTACGGACAGGGTAATATACGCGTACGCATCTATCATCATAACAGTACCAGCATTCTAGCTTTTACCGTACTGGACATCCAGCATCTCAAACACATCTGCTAACACTACTGTAAAATTTACGAATATTATGTACATTTCATATTTATTTAATAAATGATAAACGGATCGAATTACACGACCATATAATCACACATTACACTGTGCTATACTATACCTTTTATTGAAATGCGGTGGTTAGAGATTAGATGAAAGTGAGAACGTATTATATAATACCGATCATGCGTTCACTAACGTCCTCGGCTAGTCATGGACTGGAAACATCGTCAGTGCATGAATTCATAAGATGATAATATCAGGAGTGTATAATATAGACACTATTCTATATTATAAATATATTCTATTCTATATTATACACTCCTGATAATGTATCATTCTCCGCGATCTAGTCTCTATACTATGGCCGATTATAATGTATTAATATTTACATTGATGTTGCGATCGTGATTGTTCACTGTGCGGTCGCTTGTTTCATAGTCATGTATCGGTACGTGGAAAGCTGTATAGTTTTAATTACAGCTAAATGTTTTATAGACATATAAACTGATTATTGAGTTTAAATTGACTACGTCACGAATTTTCTATGGTGCATATTTGTAAAATTATTGTTGCAATTTTTCACATGAAAAGTAAGTACTAATTCGGCACTAAATGTATCCTCAAATTCTTACCTGATAAGATTTATTTTTCAACTAGTAAAAAATCTGAGCGATTTTATATATTGATCACGACATTAAATGCTTGCTAATGACTATGTATGAGTCACGAGTGTTTGTTCACATCGAACGGAATGGCAAAATAAGAAGTAGGTATAATGCAGCAATTTAACCACAAAAAGTGAACAGAATCATATACATTTTGTGAAAAAGTGGACATAATTTTTTACTTTTACTATTTACGGTGACGTAATCACTTCAAGCTCACGTGACGCCCGGTTAAGAATCCAGAATTATGCTGAATATTACTGAATATTGCTGCTTATTGCTGAATACTGATTAATATTGCCGAATATTGCTGAATATGGCTGAATATTTCTGTTAATTTGAAAAAACTTTTATATTGCAGACTTTGGTATCGGCGAACCGCTTGGTTTCGAACTTCCCACACCGCCGTTCTGTGCTCTTCAGGACCAAGCGACGTCAATACGCTGATGTACCCGGTCACGTGCACGCCACGTGAGCGCGCACGTGTTTAGCAAAATTATTCATAATTATATATGATAATCGAGTCGTATAGATTGCACAAAATCTATTGCCCGATGAGAGGTAGGTAGCTACATGACGCCTTGAGTCGATGAATCTGGGGCTTGCGAAACAACCCAGCGCTACTGGTTGCCATGGTGATGCCTTCGACAAAGCTCCCTGAATCTACCGCACTGGTATACTCACGCGATGCACATTTACATGTGCCTTGAAGAAGAGGAGGAGGAGCTAGTAACGGAGAGACACAGATTCCGAAACCCGGTTTTTAAATGAGCAATGCGGGGAATGCCTGCGTGCATCGAACGAGTCGCAAATTGCATATTTATTACATGCAGAATTACCGTAACGTTGAGAGTATCGTGTGCCGCATTGCAGCAAACCTCTCATCGTACTGTCACGCGCTGATAACATCAAGTTTGAATTATTTATTTCAGTCCGATCCCTGGGCACACAGATAAGTAGATTTTTGCCCGAATTTGCATGATCAAACAATTAACGTTGGCGAATTGGGGTGCTGATGAGCATGCATGTAATGAAAGTGACGTCATCGATGAAAAGCAGTATTTGATGACTGCGATGAAGTGAATTTTGTTAACTTCATAAGATAGGGGAATGTGATATATAAATATTGCGTAGTTTTAAGAAGTGTACTACTGGCAGTTGATATGTCTCGAATTATTAAGTACCCGTGATCGTAGAAAAAGGGTGGTTCTCTATTTTAATTTCATGGGTACTATCATACGTAATAATTGTATATACGTTTTGTATCTTATAAGACCAAGTAAATAATAATATTTTACTAACAAAATAGTGTCGGTGAGATACTAACGCTAATATGATAGAGGGATTTATCACCGAAACCTCATTCATATAACCAAGTACATCAATTACTTACATTAAGTTCTAACTTTGTAGATAAAATTGGCTAAACTAAATTTTCAGTATATATATGGTACATTATATCTCAGCTGGTAATGGTAGAATTTCAGCCCTAGTTTCAGCGTTCACATTGTTATTGTAATATTTTTCACAAAAATCTCTCGCACCGTTTCAATACCATTTCTGTTTGTTTCTTAAGTAAAGAAGAATATTACAAAGCTGCTGAAATAACTGCATGAATATTTGTGTCGACACTTTATTGAACAGTTTAGCTAAAGACAAACACATTCAGGGCTGAATCTATATGTGAGAAAACATTCGAATTCGTGTTTTGTGAATTCTGTGGACTTGTTACTCCTACATATTTAGCATGCATCGTTTTGTTCGAGTACACTGTCTGTTTATTAAAACAACGCAGTGTTTAATACGATTATTGCTTACGTTTGGTGTAATTAATAAAGTATTTATAATGCGGTTACTATATAAATTCTTTTGATTGATTTTTATCACTTCGAATTGCTTATAGTCTTTTTAGTAGTTAAGTATTGGCAAGTCTTGGCATGTATAGTGTGCTAGCATGAAATTAACACGGACCGCCGAGCAAAGCACACAATATAATACCGACAAGCATAGAACACACGCACACGCGCATACACGCGCACGCACACACACGCACGCACACACACG
>NW_014577295.1:57604-69342 GCF_000485595.1 Priapulus caudatus | reverse complement strand
GTAGAGAAAGAGAGACCCGCGAAAGATGAAGAACTGGAGAGAGAGAGCGAGAGAGACATGGGAAGAAAGAAAGACGGAGAGAGAAGAGGGGGAGAGCGAGAGGTGTGAGCGAGAGAGAGATCCTGGAGAGACGAGAGAGAAAGAGGCGAGTGGGGAGAGAGGAGAGGGGGAGTGAGAGACGAGGAGGAGAGAGGGGGGAGAGAGAGAGAGAGAGAGAGAGAGAGGACGAGAGGAGGGATGAGGAGAGAATGCAAGGAAGAGAAAGACCAGGAAGCGAGAGAGAGACGAAGAACAAGCGAGGGAGGAGAGAGATGGGGGGAGAAAGAGAGGTCAAGCGGGAGAGAGGAGAGGAGGCGAGAGACGAAGAGAGAGATGGAGGAGGAGAGAGAGAGAGAGAGTTTTTGTAGTGATTTATCATATTTTTGTGAGATACAGCATGAATATGAAGCCAAGTATGTTGATGCAGGGCGGCTGTCGATGTGTGTTTCATGACGATAGTTATGTACTAATTATACTGACGTTTCAGCGGCCGTAAAATTTATATTTATGTCGTAAGATAGATGAATATTATTGAGGATGAGATTAAGTGCAGGTTTGTGAATGCCATAGTATTTGGCATACGTTATCATATATGCATGGTAATCTATATACCATGTGTGGTATAACACACACGAAAGATATATAAGGATATATATATATATTATAATATCTACAACCACACACACCACACACGAACACACACACACACACCACACAGCACACACACACACGACACACACACACGACAAACAGCTACACCAACACACAACCACACACAATCACCACACACACACACACTACACACACATCGTATATATATATCTATTATATATAAGTAGTATATATGATATATATTGCTACAAAGGCTCGGGTAGAACTATTAGTTAAGTACTTTTTAATATTTTTTCGAATTATATCTATTCTTGCAAATATCTCTAATAATTACTTAGAATATTATAACAGCAACATATTAGATATATAGTTTGAACAAATCAGTCGACGAAGCCGTTAAAAAATTGTAAAATATTTTAGAATATAGTAAAGCAACGTCAGCTTAACATTTATTTAGTTTGTAGTTTAGTTATTTATAGTGATGACCAAATTATTCATTTATTTATTTATATTTTAAAGTAACGCAAAGCGCATAATAAATACTTACAGAAACTATATTCCGGGTGTTGTGCACACTAATGAAAGCACGCGTGCTTGGCTCTGAATTCAGAAAAATAGACATAACTGTGTATAATATTGCGATAGTTTACGGTTAATAACAGTTGAGTAACGTACATAATTTTATAAGGAATTATCGTCAATCATTCTTAAGCACTGCGTGGCTGTGTGCGCGTGTGTGCGTGCCCGTGTGCATGTGCGCGTGCCCGTGCGTGCGTGCGTGCGTATGTGCCCGTGTGCATGTGCGTATGTATATATGTATATGCGCGTGTGAGTGCATGTGCACGTGGGTGCGTGTGCCTTATGCGTGAGCGTGCGTGTGCGTGTTTGTCTGTATGATCACAATATATATACAAGCATAATATCATAATACTCCGACTACTGCATGTGTGAAACTTCATTTAAGTATTATTTGTCTAGACACAATATTCATGTTGACGCGATAAAATGCTAACTATACGAGAATATAACAAACAGTCGATACACACGTACTATAGACATTCGATAACCGTACATCTATGTCGTCTATAAACATTAATATTATAACTTTATTACCTATTTAACTTATAACTCTGTTACACTTTAACGTACTTTATGCGTTATAACGGTTACGTTACGTTATTACCAGTCTATGCACAAGTTCTGTAGACATTCGATAGCCGCATATCTAAGTCGTGTTTAAAATATTATAACGTTATTACCTATTTAACTTATAACTCTGTTACACTTTAAGTCTAATGTTATTATCTTATAACACTATTGCCTTATAACATTATGACGTTATTGCCTTATAACATTATGACGTTATTGCCTTATAACATTATGACGTTATTGCCCTATAACCTTTTGTCCCGCTGTTACCTTATAACGCTATTACACATTAAGTCTAACGTTATTGCCTTATAACTCTATTGTACGTTAACTCTCGTTATATTGGATATTTTATTATTATTTACTGCTCTAACGCGCACGAAACATAAATTTGGTGGTCAATCTAAGTGATGCTGTTTCGACACATTTGGGGGAAAAGAAACATTATAATACAAAATAACAACGTTTATTATTTCACAAAAAATAGGGCTTATTCCTTCGGGCTTCTGCACAGTACCTTACAAACTTTAACTTGAGTTAAACGCATTAAATCTAAATAGGAGACTTTTAGAGTCGACGTTAATTGAACGGTGTAATATAATACCACGCATTAAAATTGCATTGCTAAATTGTACGCTTGCCCTGAAAAATTTTTCTCGGGAAAACCCGCGCTAATCTGTTAAGTGCAAATGATCATAATGTTATCGCGTCTTTACTCACGAACTTTCGACAGTAATTCGGCGTTCACCTTAGCGTCCTGTCAGTCGCAGCCAGCCACCTGCCCTAGCGGTGAAATGCTCGCCACGTATAGTGTTACGCGTGAGTAAAGGGTTAGACAGAAAGGGTTGCTCCGCCGTGTGTTGATAGGGGCTTTGTGGTTGCCGTCCGGCCGGGAGCCCTAAGCGTGTTACAACTGTCAAAAAGGCTAAAAGTTGTGCTTAATTTCGGGTCACTCGATACGCGGCCATTGAGGCTTTTTTGCACACATTACTCGCAGCACGCTTTGTGTAAGTAGGGGTTACATCTCCCTGTGTATGATTATGTTGCCGAACCAGATGCGCTGTGCTACACTATACGGCCAACGGCTGCCGGCCATTTTGTGTCGCATGTCGCCAACGCTAATACATACCCTGGTCGGATTCAGGAAGAATTATTACACATTCGTTAAAAAATATACCTTCGGAGTTCTTTCTTGCGCGATGCGCATGCCGCCAAACGCTAAAGGTAATACATACACTGGTCGGATTCAGGATGAAGTATTACATATTCGTTAAAAAATATACCTTCGGAGTTCTTTCTTGCGCAATGTACATGCCGCCAACGCTATAAGTAATACATATACACTGAATGGTTGGATTCAGGATGATTAACACATTCGTTGAAAATATATCTTCGAAGTTCATTTTACTTTCTCTAGCGATTATTTGATGGCGGGGCCTTTAGAAATCGTGTTGTGTGTGTATGTGTGCGTGTGTGGTGGGAGGAGTGCCGAACGTATATTGATAGAGAACGTCTGCGGAAATCCGCGCTTCCAGTAAAATGATGCGTGTGCGTATACCGCCTCTTATCCTCGCTTATGTCGCTCCCGCTCAAATTAAACTATCACATCGAATCAAAGCATAACCGACGATGTGCCGAAAATACTACAAAAACACGAGCGGTTTACCGTCCCGCATCGGACAATACACTGTCATGGGTAAAACTGGATAGAGCCGCCGAGCTTGCAGTGTGTCAGGCCTGTACATGTCATTACGAGCTGTGGCAGGGGTGACAGCCACGCTGGCGACAGCATGTCTGCGAAAACGACAGACATCGTGGAGCCGGGGACTGCCTGACTGAGGCGCGGGTGCAAAAACAAAGACCCGTATGCGAGGCCCCCCTCTCCTCGGCCCAAACTTGCGGCAGGTGGTTTTGCTAAATAGAACCAACGCGGCGTCAAGAAGTCTAGTGATATCGCTAGACAGCGCGGAGCCAGGAAAGCCTACACTGTTCATTACACCCGAGGAATGCGCGTCTCCCGGCGACCGCGCGGCAATGCTGGGAACTGTGCGGTGGTCGGCGTGAAGACCGGCTGCCCGCCGGCGACGCGCCCAGCGAAGATTGATTCCCCTGTCGAGCCACCAAAGCGGTGGCCTCATCATTTTTCGGACCAAATGGGAAATCGCGACGGTATTTTACGACCAAAGCAGCCCCGCGGCCACGCACAGGTGCGCGAGAAGCAACGCGTGAGTCGTCTGCTGAGGTACAAGGCGGTCGGCTGCAGCACGTCTCCCGACATTGTCGGCATTGAATTCCTCCTCGCCCGCGCTCGCCGCGCGCTGTGTGATTGCAGCACAGCTTTGTTTCGCACGCGAGTAGATGCGCCGCTCGCTCGCTTCGCCGACGCGCTGCCGAGATAGCGATGTTTCACCCGACGATGATTAGACAAGAAAAATGACAGCGTCGGCCAACTGTGTCGGGATCCCCCCCTCCCCTCCCTCTCCGCTCCCCACACATAGATGACAAACGAAATGTACAGTGGGCACAAATACGCTGGCGGACCCACGTTGACAGTTATGTGCCGATCGTTGCGTTTTGTCGCTCTTGACGCAATGAAAACTAATTAATTTCGACACATTCTTCGCTTGAAGCGAGTTAGAATCTATTACGACTCTCGCGCGCTTCGAGCATGCTGAAAATAAAAACTGTCGGAATTTGCGTGCACCGAAGCTTGCCGATATAAACTCGGTTTTATGATGCTAAAGTTTTTACGAAGCAATGAGATCAATTCTGCTAAGCATTATTACTAATATAGTTTTATATTATTAATTATTATAACTAACATCGTCATTAACACCAATTGATAATCCAGTATGATTAGATTAAAAATGTTTTTTTAAATGTCACTAAATCTATAAAAATTAAATACATATGAAGCTATATGAAAAAAAAGTGAAATCAATAAACTGAAATAATTAAATAATTTCAGATTTGAGATTTGGGGTTATTTACTTCAGCTATGGCTAACCCATAGTTAGGCAGGAGGTACACATCAATGGACATAAGCAGCTACTGCGTGGGTAACCTCAGTTCGAGTTACTCGAAAACGCGGATTGTTTAATTTCTGTAGAACTACGATTACATGTACATAACCCCTTAACGGTAACGAGTTCTTGAACTCACAGTTAATGAAACTCTATAACAGTTCACGAACCTCTTTAACACTGCATCCCTTCCTGCCCGATCGAGTACGATTGCTTCTAGCTCAGATAGTGGTTTTATGTGATGTGGCCAACATGCCTCTAATCCATAGAAGTAATATAGCGTTCCATAGTTCTATAGAAGACCATGCTCTAACCATGACCAGCGTCAGCAGTGGTATCTTCTGAATACCTTGCATACGGTAATATGGTTTAACGATCGGACAAGGCGCGTGCGGGGGAGGCTATTATTTTATAACATCACGTGAAGAAAAGGCGTTTAATACGGCGTAAACAATCGCGCTTCGAGAGCATGGGGAGCATTCGAGAGTTCTGTCACTACATTACATCATGATTCGTTGCACATGCCCAGAAACGAGCTAAAATACCGGTTTATATAAACGCGTATAATACACGCGTGAAATATAGCTAGCATGTGCGTGAACAATCCTCTATGTTGGGGCGTGTGTACACGTAGCTTCTTTATTTTTTTTAAACTCCAGCTTTCCCTGATCAACAGTCATGGTTTAGGTTAGTCATTGCCGAGTCATCGGGAGTTCCTCTTTTTAGGTATTGAAAGAGTCGGTACACTTTTCCCTCGCGACTTCTCTTAGCATGATACTATACAGCTCACGGAATACTTAGTCGGTGACTTTGTCAATATTGCCTTTCAGGCAGTTTGTGTGGTCCCGGTAAACTACCTAGTGCATTGTCGGTGTGGTAGATGCAGGTATCCCTTCTGTCTAATTCTTTAGTCCTGAGCACTGTCGAGAATTCATAGCATAGAGTAGCGTTTACCAATAGCGCAATAATGACAGTTTCCGCCAACAGATGTCGCTAGTGTATGCCATCTCATCGTCTAGCCATGATTCCGTAGAGCGAACCCTTGCTTTGGAAGGGGCAGGCTCTTCGGACAGAATAACCTGTAGCCTGTAGCTACGATCCCAGTTGTCTCATAGCTAAACCATAGACTATGGCTGAACCATGATTGCAGCACCACGCCCCGGGTAAATGACAGAACAGCAAATATTGGCAAATATTGCACAAATATTGACAGGAATCCGTTCGAAACATATGGTTGATTCGGACCCAGCTAAATGTCAGACGCACGAAACTCAGAAAGTGCAAGATATGAAAAACCAAGATGAACAGATGCTAAAGCAAAAAATACAGTCGTAATCACAACGGGACAGTCTGGTATGTGATTAATTGGCAGTGATTCGAATTACTACAGACAACGGTACCGCTCCGGTACGGTACGAAACTACGCCCGCACACGTCCAGCGTAAATCACAATCAGTAGGGCGATTTTGCAGAAAGCAGAATCGAACGTTGTTTTTTTTCTGAAAAAGGAACCGTATTTTATCCTTGTGATGGCGGTATTCGCTTCCTGTAGTGGTTGATACAGTAATTTACCCGTTGAGGCAAATTTATCACTGAAGCTTATGCAATTTTGTCTACCATAGCATTGGTTTTACCGAAACATCTACATCTGTTCACACGACTTCGTTCAATAGTCAAAATTTAAAGTAATTTCATTGCATTACTATGATAATGAGAAAATGAGATATGAGAAATTTCTATAATTAATAAATATCACAACAAGTCAAACTATTGTTAGATATAGTTTTGAGAGTAGGCTATCGCTCGTGTAGTGCCGTCATTGAGGTAAGAATATCCAGGCAGTTTAAAAATACTGTACGCGATCGATATAATCCCCATCTTTATTATCATGTGTGTCAAGTGCATGCGTATCTGTTTGGCTGTTAGAAGCTATTACACTAAGCATAGCTATATACAAACACATGTGTGTGTGTGTGTGTGTGTGTGTGTGTGTGTGTGTGTGTGCAAAGAGGATAAGTTTCTAGACCTATAAGCACGTAGCTCCACCTGCCGTCAAGTAAACGAATTGGAAAACTACCAGCTGACCCAGTCATATCACCTTCACAGAGTTTACAATGCGGTTGTTATCATTATAACTTATACGTTAATCCTAACCATCCGATTATCAAATCGTATAACAATTGCCATCAAACAATCTTGGATTTGAACCAATTACATAAACACGCGAACAACTAAAGATCCAAGATAGTTGGGTCAGCGTGCTTAGATGTGAAAGCAAGTTAGCGAGTACAACACCAAGTTTATGAGTACTTCTCTTGTTATTGTTCTCGTATATCATCATCATTTTCACGGTCTTCTTCTTCCTCCCACTCTTCTTCTTTTCCTTCTTCAGCGATCCCTCATTATCACAGATGGGTTTCAAATCATCGGCTCACGCGCGGCCTCTCATGGCAGAGGAAGCCCAATGGGGAGTGAACATATGTTAGTTAAAAATCAATATTCACGAATGCACGCATGGGGTGGTAGTTGTTTCAGTGTTCGTCCCGCCGTACATTTTATGGTAGCGCGCTCGGCTATATACTCTGACAACATTCATATTATTATTATTATATATAGGCCTATATATTATATTATTATATTAATATGTTATGATATTATTATGTTATTATTAAATTATTACATATCGCGAACGCGACTGACGAGCTGTGATTAACCGATCACTTCATTAATAAAATAGTGGTATTGTGACAAATCATTCGTGATTATATTCCTATAATTTTAATTTGGGATTTCTCAGTACTGCCCCCGACGGCTAGTCCACTTACTGTTCACCATCACTAGCGAAAACCAACGCACCAGAGCCTTAGGTAGATACTCCCAAGAGTACATAATAGAAGATGTATTACATATCTCCTAATATATGTATTATTATGTATAATTATGTATAATGCATCTCCTATTATGTACTCTTGATTCTTTGCAACATACGATCATGCAGCACCACCTAGTGGCAGTAACTATTATTTAAATTCAATCATGACCGGAACATATACTTGTGTTTTTTTCTGTTGGCATGTTGGTTTTCGGATTTAGCGTGCTGTCTAATCGGTCAGGAGCTACCCGAACATGTATATACGCATAATCCAAACATATAACGATAACAACGTATGCTAACTTGTAACTAACGCTGGAAACAACGTTAATAGTTAGTTGTTTGCGCTTGGAAAATTATATCAAGAGTACATAATAGGAGATCTCTTATTATGTACTCTTGATTATATCCTTGTAATTTACATTTTGGACGATTATAATTCACGCGAAACAGGCGAATGAGCACATGAATCTTCAGCACTTTATATTGAATTATGAAACCTTTCACGCGAGTGTTATTTCCGTTCCTGAAGATCCTTTTAAACATTGCCAATTGAGCAGCTCCACTTGCTGGCGTACATTACCCCCTGGTGGTTGAGCAGATATCGCACTTTGCCACTATTGGCAAAGATTTGGCCATAAATTCAACGATACTTGTCCAATTGAGTAAAAATAGCTTAAGCTGATTCAAATATGATAGTAACAATTGATAAAATATAGATACCTTCCTCCGCACAGACGGAAAATTTTGTCCTTTATTAAACTAGTCCGGACGAAATTTTTACAGTGTGTGAACTTTTTCCACGAATAAATGTGCTCTAGTCCCCTACCAAGTTAGCTGTCGAAATTTAGGCGGGCCCGGTTCGTTTCAAGAATGCTAAATTATCCTGTGCTATCTAAATACCATTGCCGCTGTGCAATGTAACGCGCTGATCCGAGCATGTGCAACTTAATCTAGCTTGAATCAGGTCCGATTAAGTGTTTCGTATCTCTACGCTTATGGTTGGCCATCGTACTTAGAAATAATTATGTTTACCGCGGTAAAAAATTAATTTAACCGCGGTTAAATTAAAGCCCCTTTACCCAATCAGAGGCCTTGTTACACATAATTTACCCACGGATAAATTATTTCTACCGCGGTAAAAACAATTATTTCTGAATTCTGAGTACGATGACCAACCTATACGCTCATATTTATAGCGCGCCTGGTCCGACTCGGGGATGAAATATTTTATGTAGGATCAAATCCTACAGAACGGGGTTTGTATTTGGAAAAAAATCTGTTTGACGCAGTTTTTAATGGGTTGTAATTACTAATTACGAGAAGGCTTAGTAAACTCAAGTAAACTCTTAATCGGAATGAACTTCATTATTGACTATATTATACTATATATTATTTATTATTTATTCTGTCTTATTATTTATATTATATTATTGACAAGACGTAGGTTGCCTTTCTCATAACGTTAGATTGCGTTTTTAGAGACGTGGCTGCACAATTTAAATGCGCAAGTCTCGAAACAAAGGGAATTAACCCATGGAAGTCATGCTCTTCGATATCTTTTGTTGAGAGATTTGCTGTTTGTAGAACCTGCGGAACATAATATTCTAAAATTGTAGTCCTTGTTCAGGAAGATTTTTGCGATTGGATTTAGTAGCAGTTGACTGCTAGCGTATTTATTATACCAAGAGCGTATTAAGTATGTAACATACTTAATACGCTCTTGATTATATACATATATATTGTACATAATTTGTGTATATTTTAATATTTTAAAATCTATTACATAAATTGTGTAGTGACTGCAATAGTACAAGTAATATCTTACCTATACTATCTTGGACATGTGAGCGTTATATCTTCAAAGCGCGCCCCGATATCTAGAGGGCATATTCGCCAATAACAGAATTAATTATATACACATTGCTGCACGTGGCGGCTAGGGGGATTAATAGTCGCTTAACCTAATATGGGCACGTGTTGTAAATAATCCCGTGTGTTTCTCGTGTTATTTTGATCTAATGTTCTACCAGTTGTGCACTAATATGCGCACGTGTTGATAATAATCCCTTGTGTTTCTCTGTGTCATTTTGATCTAATATGCGACCTGTTTTGTACATAGACGTGTGTCACGAATTTTCTCTCGCTGTACGCTAGCTGCGACAGCACTAGAGATTGTGAACGCCAGCGACCTGTCGGTCGTATCCATAAAAATAATATATTAGTTAGACTGATAGTGTATCCATAGAAATAATATACTAGTTGGACTAATAGTGTATCCATAGAAAAATATTTATGGTTGTATTATCAAACAGATACGTTACAATAAATGCACAATATATAGACGAGTAGCGTGCGCTAGGCTGTAGCCTGAACAAACACACTTCTAGCGACTTAACTGTCTAACAACGAGTGAATATAATTTGTGTCATATAGTTTTTTGAGAGAAAAAAAAACAGGGGGTCTGAATCGGTAATTTTGTCCCATTATCGTTCACATTTATTAGGAATATCTTAATTTTTTCTCTAAATTCTATTGGGTTTCTGCCCATAGGGATGCTCAACCCGCAGGGTATATGGCTTTGATAGACATTCTAATGATAAACGTTTTCATGGTATGTGTTCTCTAGTTTGTTATAATTATCTCAACTTTCTCTATGTAAATACAATACACTAATGTAACTCACACAACAAACCATATATGCACAACTTAAAAAAAAGACTGGTTTAAATGCACAATTCCAATTCAATAATATTTAGTTTGGCGAATATTGGTCAACATGCACGAACAACATTGATCTCCGCCTAGTGTTACACTGTTGAGATATTTACTAATAAAGTGGTCACCTTAGATGTAATTCTTAAACTGGCGAGCGGTTGGGATTGCTTTTTTTCATATTTCTACTACTCGTGTGTGTTTATGCACTGTATCGTGTGTGTATATCCCTACTTTGAATATCCGTTTCAAGAAATTACATTTCTTTTGATAAAAATTGACTATGAGTGAACACGGAGCCATGGACTACAGTATAGGGAAATTCAGGAAGGCAAGGCCCCTTATAATTATTAAAAATAAGACATTAAATGGGAATTTTTCATCGAATATATTTATAACTATTTATGTATTTAAGTTTATTTTATTCTTTTTAAGAATATGTTATAGAGGCTAATAGTAAGATCGCCTCGTGAGCGGGGGCAATGCAATGGGTCGTTGAATGGCCTGGTTGAAGGGCAATGAAATGGGTCGCCAGCGACGACACGGGCGTCATTGGTGACACAGCAGTATTGCTAACGAATGCGGATATTTGGTGACAACAAGAGGGGAGTGACTGATGACGAGACATGGCGTGACTGCTGTGTCAACATGAGAGGTATATCGTGTGTAATAGCGGAGGAGGACGAAGCATGTACTGGCCGCATGCACGTAAGCTCTCCTGTTCTTCTTCCCGAGGCGAGGAATCGAGCGACAAACACCTGCAGATCAATAATATCCCCGCGTCGTTTCTAAGAGGCTTTGTGGTTAACGAAAACGTCAAACGCAGGAGCGCGCAGACAGCTCGGCGGGGGCTGCCGCGTGTGATACTAACGAGTGACACGTGTGCGTGTGTGCACGCACAAAGCTCCGACGCTCGCACTCAATTGATTACGTGTGCACGCCCGCGAGCGCTGGAGTGCGAGCTCATACTGACGCGGCGAGGGCAGGAGAGCTTGTTAATTGTTGTGTTAATTGAGCCGTAATTGCGCTATTGTCTGCGCGTGTATTGCTTGCTCTCGCCGTACAATAATAGTCGGGGAATTAACGTGGCGGGACAGTGGTGGGCCGATGCAAAAGCGATGCATGCAACCGGTAGCCGAGCAGCGGTTATCTCAATATTTGCGTGTTCGTGTTTACACAAACACGGAATTATCTCGTTGAGAAAGATGATTTAAGGCTGGAAACCGGTCATATATACACACGCACACGCACGCACACGCTCGCACACACGCATACACGCACGCATGCACACGCGCACACGCACACGCACACGCACACGCACACGCACA